>NC_141765.1:84331912-84482953 GCF_982258835.1 Parasteatoda tepidariorum
TTTTTTATGAGAATATATTCCGTCTCAACACCAAATGAACAGCAGGCAAATTAAAAAAAAAATTAAAAAAACCGAATGCCTAAAACCTTTTAATCTAATGATCGGACAGTCATGTATTAAACGGTTCATTTCGGTTCAGATTTGACACAAAAACGTATTTTCTGGAAAATGTGGTCCCAATAGCATGGTCCAGAGGGCCCCTTAGTGTGAATCTTACTTTTTGCATATTTTGCTATATATTTAAAACAAATTTCACAATAAATTATAATGTTTGCTTACCTAAAGCCAATTTCAGGCAAAATTTAGTTTTTTCGCCATTGCTTTTTATTATTTATTTTAATAACAATTGAAAAAGTTTTGAACTATAATGTACACAATCTTCTGTGTAACTTTGAATTATTCTTAAAATGTGAATACAAACGGTAGAATAGTTCTTGTTAAATGAAAATTTAAGAATATTACTTTTTCGAATTTCTATTACTCGAAATCAATTCAACCGATATCACTTAAATTTCGGATTTTATCATTTTAAAATTTCCCAGCTTTAACGACGTAAAAATTTTTTAAATTCACTCTTGAAATTTTTTCTCGATGATTACTGTATTAAATGATGAAAAACAGCAAAAAATGTGAATAAATTATATTCTAAAAAAATTATTCTTGGTAAAGCTTTTATTAACCTTGAAAGGAAGCACACAAAACATAGAATCAATTTTGTTATTTCTACCAAAAGTGAGTGAATCAATACCTTCAATTGCAACATGAATAAATCCTAATTATATCGATGAAAATCTAAAAATTATGATGAATTTTAAAATTATGGATTTAAAAATTTGATTTAATCAGTACTTATGATCAAGTTGATAACTTCGAGAAAAAACTACTTTAAATCTTAAAAGAAACTAATTTTAATATGTTTAGTTTTAAATTTTACTCTGTTTGTAAGTTGATTTACGAGAAATATAGATACATTCATCACTCCCGGGCGTATTATTTAATACTTTTCAGTAATTATAACCAAATTTTTTGAGTAATTTTAATACATCATTTTGAAATAAGTTATGTCGCTGAAGATATTTAATTTCGTAAATATTTTCAATAAAGAAATTTAAAAAAATATATAATAATTAAAATTTTCTGTTTTAAAAAGTGATTGCAAAATGAAGCAAGTACGTAACAAAGATCTCACGAACTTTGACCCTTTCTGCTCAGCTTCTGTAGGAGTGAGATAATTGTGATGATAACACGAAGTAAGGGGCCGTGCACATAATGCTAGTATTATTTCATTTAGCTATGAAAATATGTTGAAAAAAATCACTTGTTTACAGAAGAATAATGTAAAAGAAATGAAAATTTATTCATTCATTTTTCAATACCGAATATTTAAGTATCCACTCATATATTCACTTTCTCAGTAATAAAAACTTGCCCATAGGAGTATTTAATATATATATATATATATATATATATATATATATATATACAGTCAAACCCCGCTATAGTGAACCTTCAAGGGACTGAAATTTTGGTTCACTATAACCGGGTGTTCACTATATCGGTTACGCAGGCAATTTAACTAATGGCTCCCAAACTCCTTCCTTTTATTACACATTATTCAAATAAATGACTGAAAAATATTATGTAGTAGCAAAAAATGTGTTATTTTTCATTACTCTTCGTCTTGCGTACAAAAAAAAATTTGTAATCTTTAGCTGATGAGCAATCCTCAACATCAGATATGGAAACACTTCTCGACTCCTGAATTTCCTGAATTTCTGTTATTCCGTTTTTTAAACCTGTCTAACCTGCTGTTCGAGCACATAAAAGTAGTCTCATAAAATCACTTAGCAAATTCATCCACATTTGTCCAGATACTGGAAGATTGCGGCTTATTCGAATGGTGAACCACTTTAGTAATGCTTCTTCCTTGTGATTTGCTTTTCTCAACTTTTTTCTGCTACCGAAATTTTTTTTCATGAGCAGAAATTATTAATTGCCTGCTTTTCCATATGTTACAAACTTCAGATTTGGATAGTTTATATTCCCTGAAATTATCAGCTTGATTGCATTCATTTTAAATGTTTCTGATTATGCCCATTTTATCATCAAAGGAGAATGTTTTACGTTTACTGCTGGCCATAGATAAATTTGAGATACTTGTTTGCAGGCTTTTTTTTTTTAACTGAACTAAGAACAAGAAGGAGTTGAAATGAGGGCCTTATCAACACATATTAGTGTCCAACCGTTTGACCTATAATGAATAATTACTCATTCCATCTGACAAAAAATGCATATTGATCCCACTGACACCATGCTGGTACATCATCTGCCAGGGTTCGAAACATCTGCTTAGTTTGTTTAGGGATGGGAAAGTGAGATAAAAGAAGTAAACAAGAAAAAATGCTTATCACTACATTCCCCTCTATAGATGGTTTTTAAAATCGGTATATGTATTTATTTTGAAGTAGAAATTTCAAAATTATGACAAAAAAAAAAAAATGAAAAAAAATCAGTCGAAGACAGAGAAAAGTTCATTATATCCAACTTCATCACTTTTTTGGTTCCCTATATCCACAAAAAATAACATTATGCGTGTATAGCAAGGCACGGGGCCGAAAATTTCGTTCACTATATCCGGGAGTTCACTATAGCGGGGTTTGACTGTATATATATATATATATATATATATATATATATATATATATATATATATATATATATATGTGTGTGTGTGTGTGTGTGTGTGCGTGCGCATTTCATTTAACACTTTTTGAGGAGGTTTGAGACACGAACATCTAAAAAATTATGAAATTTTCTTATTTATAACAATAAATTTAATTATCGATCAAATATTGACAAAAATATGTCATTACTTCACTTAGAGGGCAGATTAAGTCTGGAATTAATTTTTTCTTCAGTTTGAGTTTGAACTAGTGCTGAAACTTAACAGATTCTTCTCTTCATGGTCTTTTTTTCAAAAAATTTTCAGCAATTTATGATCTCACATCTCAAAATCATATAATCTCTCTCCTCAAATTCGGGAAACTTTCTTAGGTTTTATTTCATATATATTTTTAAAAATAAAAAAAAATATGAAATTTTTATTTTTTAAATACTATTAACTAAAACTTTTAAAGATAAATTTAAGTATGGGCATTTTTTAAAAAATAAATCTGAAGCTTAATGTTGAAACATAATTTTTTCACTTACATCAACAATTAGAGACATTTATCTGATTTATTAGAAATGACGAATAGAAGATTTTTGTTTCATACTTGTTACATGAATTTAAAACAAAATTTAAAAATATATTTTGGAGCTCTTAAGGCTATTGATGATGTCCTTAGTTGAATTTGAATCGGAACCAAAAATCTGTGAAATATTTAAAGTTCCTAATAGAAAAAACTGTTTATTCTTTCCATTAGAGAAGATTTGACATATTTCAGTAGATTTATTTCAATGAAATCATTGAGACTAGGTAAAATTCCTTGTAAAATTAACTAAGAACTTATTTATATCAAAATCACATGAGTGAAACTAAAACATATTTGATTAAGCCGAAAATTGTAATTAATATATCATAATTATTGAAAAGAGATAATTTGAAGAGAATTTATTAAATAGTCTATGCACAAAGTAAAAAAAAAAGACCCGGTTTAAATTTTTTTTTGAAGTAGGATATTATCTGTTCCTAATTTCTTTGACATGCAAAATTCTTTTCATATTGGTATGCATTTATAATAGCCATACTTTCTTAAGTACTAAAGTATGCAAAGCTGTAGGACATGCTAATAAATATACAAGCAAAATATTATTCGGTTTTTAAGTATTAGGTTTTGATAATTTGTAATAATTGCACAAGTTAGAGGACATTTGAAAATATGTATATAATATATTGTAATATAATTGTCATTTATACTTATTCATAATATATACTTATTCATAATAATAATAAATGACATCATAAATGAAATTAATTATTATTCACAAAAGAGTTTTTAATGGTGCATATCAGAACCTTTACTCCAATTAAAATTTTAAAAAATTATTAAAATCTCAATTCTCAATTCAAATATGGCTTCAGAAAACACATTTGCATGATTTTTTTTTCTAAAATTAGAAATATGTGTAAATTCATGTTTTCTTATTTTATACTTTCAAGCGAAAGCACCTTCAGTTGTGGTGGTTCCAAAGGTGAAAGCCTTTTCAAGTAAATACTTTTGTTGGCTTTAAATTTATGAATAAAATTTGTAGCTGAGAATTGGATATTCACATAAAATCTAACACAATATCGCTTTGTTAGTGAAAATTCAAATTTAAACAGGTTTACAAATCCTATTCACCCAATCACAATGGCTCCTAGGAAAACGTAACTGGAGTCGAATAAATGACGTCACCGTTTTTTTAAAAGAAGAATTAGGTGAAGGGTCCTTTCTAAAACTATAAAATATTGTCAAGAGTTCATTCTTACGATGAAGTACTTTGCAAAGGGCCCGTTTTTATGATTCAACAATTTGTCAAAGGTCGGTTTTTTACGATAAAAAATAAGCGAAGATTCCTTTTAATGCTAAAATAATTTGTGAGAGTCCATTTAAATATTTTGCATTTTCAGTCAAATGTTTCTTAAACTGCGATGTATCTGAGATGAGTATGCAAATACTTTTATACTCTTTCAGTAACAGTATTCTGATTTTTGTTTTTAAAATTGTTTAAATTTTGTTTCGTACTGAACATTGGAAATCAAATAATGTGGATAAAATATTACGTCGAAAATTTAATTTTAATAGGCAAGTGAACCTCAAAATTAATAATTATTAATTACGGCATGAAAAAAAGTGTAGCCTATATTTGTCATTCCATAATTACGCCCTTTGTCTTTAAAAAAATATTAAAAATACATTAGTTTTAAAACTTCATCCAAATAAATTTTGTTAAACTAAATCACAAAAACAAAACTTTAATGATTGAACTAACTAAAAATGTTTTCGATTAATTTGATAAATAAAAAAATAACTGAATCTCAAGACAGGAATTTTGATCATTGAATAAAATAAAGATAATCTTCGATTGATGTAAAAAAGCAATCCTCATAACTTTTATTGACATATGTATTAGTAACAATATTGAATTTCAAGATTTTAAAAAAAAGTGAAATCAACTACATATAGAAATGAAAAAATAGAACGAACACAAAATTTTGCCAACATAAACTTTTTTCTTTTTTAAATATGTTCAACTATCATTAGTTCAGTTAATTTTTCCATATCTCATTTAAATCAGTAATAAAATCAATTAATTTTTATTAAGTGCAGGATAGTATAAAGTAAAGTCAATTATTTAATTCAGCTGATTTAATTTTATTTTTGATTGAGAAATCCTGTACATCAGTTAAATTTAAAAGAGAAACAGAAATTCCTTCTTCACATACCGCCATTTTTTTTCTAACAATTTTTCAACATTCTATTGGCGTTCACTTAATTTTCTCAGTTCATTTCATCGATTATTTTTCGGACCAATTATTTTATTAGTTTAGATAATAAAACCCTATTTATTTAAAAAAAATGAAAAACAAATGATAAAGGAAAACAGTTTTTTTAAACACAAACACCAGGCATGAATTTTGTCCCTCATTAACAGTCGTTCTAAAGCAACTTGGCTAACGGGTGTTACAATGCGGCAGGCCTATTGATTGTCAGTAGAATACAATAAGCTAGCTGGAGCCCTGTAACATGAGAAAATTTAGAGCTCCAGCTCCAGCTCTGTCTCAGGCTCCAGGCAAACCACAGCTTCGACACGCTCCAGCTCCGGGTGCCTGATGTATTCAGTTATTATTTCCATTTCAGTAGATTTAAATTCCATTCATGAAAATGAACTGCGCTCCATTTAGACCTTTTTCTATTTGTTTTTTTTTTAAAGTTAAATTTAACTTATTTTAAAACAGAGGATTCGGCTCGACTCCAATTGATATCTGATTAAGAAGTTCATATTTGAAGAAATAAATTTTAGGAAAAGTATTTGTACAAAATATCGAAATTGTGCAAAACCATTATAATAAAAAAGGCGAATATAAGTATCTCACGCGTACAGCCGTAAACTTCTTATTATCTCATCATTAACTATTACAAATGATACATTATATTACTTTCCCAATCTGTTTAATTAAATTTTCATGCTAGCTAAACGAAATTTGAATGAATAACAAATGATTCAAAACATAACTTATTGATTAATATAATAATTCAAATCAAATAATTCTATAAAGCAATCATAAGCTCAAATATGATGAATTAAGTTCTTGATAAGTTATAAATAATTGTCATGATAGTCATTTGAGTAATATTTTTGCTCACATAAATATATATATTGATCTAACTAACTTTAATAAGACCGAAAACTTATTTTCTTCTCTTAATTTAGGGCCCTAACAACTTTTAACTGAACAGAGTCAAGCAAATTTTTTCAACTGCTACTCCTGCAAAATTTTTATCGACTCTGACTCCATAGCCCTGTTTGAAAAAGTTAAAAATCAACAAATGATAAAAGAAATTCAACGATTCATAGAGAGAGTGTAAAAAAATGTCGAGAAAATTAAGTAAATGACTTAACAAAGGATGTCTCATTAATAAGGATGTTGTATTTTAGTGAAATTAATGTTTCACTTCCGGTTGCCTTTCTAGATCAAATGTGAGAATGGCCTTCACACAAAGAACGCTTTGTTTAGGAAAGCTTTGGACGACCTTACATTTATTTCATTTACTTCTCACATATTTATTTTCTCAACAGACCTTTTTTTCGACAAAAAAAAAAATGTAACGTCATAATTTTAAAAACAAAAGGAACACTGTTTACTTATTTTAAGCACGCTAAATAGTTTTAAAATTCTCCTAATATATATTTCAATCTGGATCATATCTATTTTATTGATCTATTTTTTAAATACAAGGGCATTTCTCGAAGACTGAAAACAACGTGAAAAGCAGTTAGTTCTGTATCCTATTGATATTTATTCACTAAATATTCATTACTTATGCAATATACTTTGCTATTTAAATGAAAATTAACACTATAATGACTTTATTCACGAATTATCAGATTATCCTAGAAAATAAATTTATGGAGAAAACTAAACGCGTTGCACACGTTACATATTTTGGACAATCCTATATTTCCCGTGAAAGAAAACGGCATTTTGTCAAAGAAATGTTTAATAAAACATAGGAAAATATTTAAATACTCGAAAAATTATCTTAATAATGGATAAATAAGTTTATAGTACTTCCCTTATTCTATTTTTTGTTAAAATAATAACTTGGTTTTGTACATTTTTTTTAACGCAAATCAAAACACTGAATTGCTTCACTTTTCTATGAAAACACTTTTCTACAAACTTTTTACATAATAAAGTACTGCTTCCATTTGTTCAGGATATTATAAAGAAACCGTCATTTTCAAACTTAATATTCTCATTTTTACTTTTTAACATACAAAAGAATTTTTTTTTCTGCTGATACATTGGTTCAGTTAACATCCTGAATGCACAAAATTGGTTTTAAATTTTTTTTGAGGTATTCATTGAAAACCTTTGCAATAATTCCTTTCACTAGACAATTAACACAGAATTACAAATTATTTTAAAATTTTAACTGTGAATTAAATTTAAACTAATTTTTTGTCGTATTTCATAGTTTAGATCTGTACTATGCTCCATCTCTGAGAACTTCCCAAATACATTTATATTTTGAAAAATATAATATCATATAATCTTTTTAACAAGCATTAAAATTTTTTGATTATCAACATGGCTTGATTCATTTAAAAAAATATATAAACAATGTTAAGAGTGATTTTATTTCAAAATATTTTATTGATAATACAATTTTGCTTTCTCCCAAATGTTAATTAATAAAAATATCTTTCAGAAGTTCAAAATTTCAGCATAGAAATTGTTCTTTAATTTAGTTCTATCAATATTTTTATGTACCACAGTTATGCTTACATTATTAAATATTATTAGCAGATTAATTGTGGAATTGAAAAATTTACATCTATCCAATCATACGATTATTCAAATCAGAGGATAAAAAAACATGATGGAAAATAAAATTGTTCTTTAAATGTCTTCATATTTTTACATTATAGTTAAATTGGCAGTCAAAAAGGCAGTTAATGTTCCTTTAAAATTAAGAATAATAATTCATTAGGTAAGAAAGTTCATAAATAAAATTTTGTAAAAATATTCAAGTAGGTATAAGGTAAATATTTTCTAAAAAAATTTCATACTAACAATAACTGTTGATATATTGTCGTAAATATCATATTTTAATATTTTACTCTTTCTATTCACTATTGCTTATTGTGTTTTTCTTAATAGAAATTCATCACATCTAAGTGTTGTTGGTTTTTAGTTTACTGAAAATAAGCAAAACGAGAGTTAAGGAATATTCTTTAGAAATTTGAAGAAGAAAAAAAAACGATAACCGACTCAGAAAACAAGATTAACAATTTAAGTAAAATAACAGAAAAACGTGACACACTTTTTTTCAGTTTGAAATTTCAAAACATTAGAAAGCTTCTGCGGAAAAGATTTAGTCAATTTTTGTTTACAGCTTTCAATCTTTATTTTCTATATTTCTTACGAATATGATACCCTTTAACAAAGTAATTCTGAAATAAAAAATAAAGTTGTCTTTTAATTTAACCCTTAGAGTATTTCATATTTTAATGAAATTAAAATCATAGTTATAATGTAAAATCTAAAATGTTAGATCAAAGAATAAATTTTGCTATTAAACTTTTCTTAAAATTATTCATTTAAGTTATACCAGCAATAACTGTTGATTTAATAAGATAATCCACATCGGATTTCGCTCTTACTGTGCACGGGTATTTATAGTTTTACTTACTTTAAATTTATCACATCAAACTAGATATCAGAATATATTAAAATTAAATATAAAATATATTTAAATGTATTTTATCAGTAGACAAATTTTAATTTTACTTAGTTCTATAATATTTGTAAATATCTATAATATACTTACTTACATTCATATGTAATTTAACTGACGGTTTAAGAATATGATATGGCAGATTAAATATTTTGAGTTGTAAAACAAATTTTGTTTCAAAATTTTATACAACTTACCGACATTACGTTAAAGTTTGATTCCATAAGTTTTAATCCATGACTAGAATTAATCACATCTTTCATGGTTTCATTTTAAAAAGTACAGTGTTTTAGTTTGCTCACATAGCAGATAAGATATGCATTGTATTCAGAGATAAGCATTCTCAAGTGCGTTACTCTGCTTGACTTTCTTTCGTCATTTCCTTTTTATTTATTTTTGCCCAATTACTATTTTTAAAGCGCCATCTTTCGAGTAGACTTTGATGGAATATTTAGTACTAATGAATTATTTTGAAAGGAAAATTTCTTAACAGCGAGAAAAAAATAGTTGAAATGAATAAAAATTATGTAAACAATACTTTTGGGTTATAGGGAACGCTACAGTGCTTGGTGGCAAATTTAGCAAGATTAGTAGTATAATAAATATAAACAGAGCCTGACTAAGGCAGGGGCATATAGGGCAGTTGCCCCGGGCCCCCGCATCGGAAATCCCCCCTCAAATCGAATAGAAGGTTTATTTTAGGTTTCCTTCTTTTATGAACGTTTTTTTAGACAAATTATCAGTACAGTGTAAAATCAGTTAGTTTTATGTGAGCTTCTTCCTTAATCTATCGTATGAACACAAAAAATCTATTTTTCGTAAATTCATGGCTTTCTAGTGCAAATTCAGCTAAATTTTCGCAATATCGATGGACAAATTTGGCCAATCTGAAGCCTTTTATTACATATCGAAAATGTGATATGTTTACAAAAATACAGGCTTCTGATTGGCTTAACTGAGTCATTGTAATTGCAAAAATTTAGCTGAATCACTCCCTAATGTCAGCAAGGATATGAATTTTTCGTAGCTGTATGACTAAGTTAACAATCAGAAAACTGCATTCGGCATGATGGACATAGAAATGTCAGAAAATCAATAAAATGGACAGAATGATATTTCGTATGACCATTGGAGGGAGGGGGACATTTATAGCTATTTTAGGTTCTAGTCAATTTTCTTGTTATATATCTATAATGAGGTGAAAAATTTAAATATTTCCATAAGGTCCCGTTCTTCATTACTGAAATAATGAAGCAGTGGGGGGTCCCTAAAGAAGTTTTTGTTCCGGACCCCAAATTAGGCTAAGTCGGACCATGCATATAACGATTTTCGAATTCCATGCTAATGTGTTAGGCATAGAGAGAATCTCTAAAAATAGATTTTATTAGGCAATCAATATAAGGTTGCGGTATAAGAGACTATATTATAGATTTTTATTTATTGAAACGGATTAAATTAAAAATAATTTGTTTTTAAATGTTTGAAATATATTATGCATATTTCAGCATGACAAGTATTTAGCTCTCAGTTTCATTACTAATTGTTCAGTGGCTAATTGGTTTATCTTTTGGATAATTAGTGGTGTAGTTAAGCAGTTTTTAGCAGTTCTGCCTTGACTGCTCTGATCTGATATGCTTGAAATACCATAAAAATTAGTAGCACCGTTACCCATCTGGCTCATACTCCCCTCCCAAAATATAGCCATTTTACCGCTTTCCACTAACAAATAAATTGAGTGTTTGACATAAGAAACAGGTTTCCATATCTGTTAAAATATAAATATTTTAACAGATTACTACAAAAGTTTGGAATAAGAATAATTTTATATTATGCTAATTAGTACTCACAAAAAGCCAAAAAAAAGTTTTTTTTTGCGGCTATTTACTCTTTTTCTAAACGTGATACTAAACCTCAGGTATTTTTACTGTAAAATTTTATTTTCTCAATGTGATTATTTTTTATTATTTTTATCAACAACAAAAAATCTATATGCGAGAAAGGAAAAATTTCCCAAAACGGCAAGTAAAGGGAATAAAAAGGATAGAAAGAAAAAAAGAAAACAAAGGTTGAAAGAAGGGAAAAAATAGGTAAATTTAGACATTTTTAGAGTCTTTGAGAAAATTAAAGTCAACTTTATTTTATAAAATGCAAAGTTCGAATGCTTTTTAATTTGAAGTAAAATATATTCAAACATTATTTTAAAAATAAGAATACGTACTAAACACATTAATTTTTTCAATAAAAAAATTTCTATCCAAACCTAAGGAATTGCTAATAAAAAAGGTGGAACTGAAAACTCAAAATCTGTTTGATTGCAAGGGAGAACAGAAATATCAAACTTGCAATAAAGTTGCAGGTACTATCTCAATTTTATCACTGGTGATTCAACTAATTTCAAAAGCATTTTCATATTTTTCTCGATTAAAAAATGATTTGCGAATTTGCAATCATTTTTTAAACTTCATTATTGACAAGGAAGGATACAACCCCCCCCCCCCAAAAAAAGTGTATGGGGTGGGGATCGAGTCTATGGATTTTTTTCAAAATATCGAAGACATCCATTTTTATTTTTCTGACATGACGTTATTTCTCCAGATACACCTCCGATGTAAATAATATGTGGCCCATTTTTATTTCGTGGCTACAGCGCCATCTGCTAACTAAAATTAATAAAAGTGCAAGTCAAATTGTATATATATATATGGAGAATACAAATGTGCTTTAAAAAAGAGAGGAGGGCTATTGGTTAAGATTTCGTCGTAGTTAACTCTGTCAGACATTCAAGAAGTGAGGGATTCGAGTTTTGCACAATAAAAGCCATCATTTCAAAATATTTCTTGCCTGCATTTTTCGAATTTTGAGCCAATCCAAATTTCTCTACGTATTTTATTTAACCTTATAACTGGGGCGAACTACCGACCATTTTTTGGGTTGAGGACTATCAATGTTCAACTCAGCAGCCTCGTAATTATAACCACGTAATTTTAAGCCTAACTCGGAAAACAAAGGAACTCCTGGATTGGGACAAGCTAGCTTTCAGCGAGGACTTTTTGATGGAATTAATCCTCATTTGCGTTAATGGGAGAGATAACCTCCCACGGTTAACCGGGCTGCAAGAAGATTTTATGTCATGATCCGTTTACCACTGAGGATATTTTTTGTCAGCGTTGTAACTTGTGCTAGCCGGGAGTAGAATTCGTATCTTGAAGTCATCTTTGGGATTCGAACCTTGGCAACATTAGTAGGAGGCGAATGCTGTATTTCCCGAGATACACCGGCTCTCATGAGGTAGCTCGTGGGACACTCGCTCTATACTTTTCGAACCATAAAGAATTGAAGCTTAAAAGTGTTTTAAACAATAGTCTTTCGAGGCCTTTATGTTTCTTCTCGCAATTAAACAGATTTTTTGTGTTTCATGCACAGTTTTCCTGAACTGCTTTCAATAGCATGTTTAAATTTTCTTTTTTATTCGCAAATTAAACGTTAATTTCTGAATCCCAATGAGTATGAGGTTCTTTTTCGTCATTTTGACGAATATAATAAAGGTAAAAAAGAAGGGGAAGGCTCCTGTAACATTCTCCTTACAGGACATCTGACGTATTCATTTGTATTCGTGTTTTTATTAATTGAAATAAGTTTGCAAAAAATTCTATCAGAGTTTAACACCCTCTTGTTGAAAACAACAACATTTAAGAATACTTTTCAATTATTTTTTCGATTAAAAACAAAATTTACTTTAAAGAACAAAAAATTTGCATTTAACTAGTCCCTAATGAAACGGGATAACAGTCAAACTTGAAACAGGATTTATTTCTTACTTCAAAATCTGTAATTTTTGCATGGCAAACTTAAAACGCTCAAAACTATACAAAACTCAAAATGAATAATACAGATATATACTAATATATAAATATATGCTAAAATATAAATATACGATTAGCAATAGAAAAAACAAATTTTAATTTTATTTTCCTATTTCTTTTAATAGTTTAATTATATTTAAGCTCTCTCATTTTCATCAAGATATTTGAATTAAATTAGCTATAATTATTACATAGCACTGTTATAATTTTGATTTTCATATTATTGAAATTAAAATATTTTATTCTGGTTTTGTAATTTGCAAGTTTTTTGTATATTTTTTTTTAACTTTATAACCTTGACTAAACTGCAATATATAATGTAAATGATAGTACTGAATAACTTTATAAGCAGAATTTTAAAAAAGAAATTTAAAAGAAGAATTATGCAATGCATTGCAATATGATAATATGAAAAAAGGATTTTAAGTAATTCTACCTTGTATTTTATAAAAAGAAACGATGACTTAAATAATTATCAGAATTTTAGTTCTTTTCCCATTATTGGACTATCTTCTTTCAAAGACTTTACAATTATATAGCGTTTTGCATAAGTATATGTTAGCATATAATATACTTAATTAATAAAAGGGTTTCTTTTAAAGAAAATTTCTTTTCAACATACATTAGTTTTAAAAGGGTTTCTTTTAAAGAAAATTTCTTTTCAACATACATTAGTTTGTATAAGAAAAGTAGAAATTTAATATTTAACTCTAACCACTACGGACAATTTGCTATTTAAGATACAAATAATGAATGAAAAGGATGGTGAAATCTGTTAAAAAATGACTCATTTTAGAAACTTGCCTACTCTGACTCTAATCCGTCCGTTACTAGAAATACTTTTTGACAGCAGAGAAAAAGTATAGGAATTGAACAGTCGTCACCAGAATTCGAACCTGAGCGTGTTCTTCTTTCTACCTTCGCAATTCTACTTTAATTAACTGAGGGTTTTAATTAACTAAGATTTTTTAATTTCTATCATTGAGATGTGTTAGAAATAGAAAGTCTTTTACTCTACTTTCTTTGTAGTTAATTACAAAAATAATTAGATTTTACTATCTAAAGTAAATAAAGCTTTCAATTTAATATCTAAAAAATACTAAAAGTCATCCAGAAATGGATTTCAAGAAGGCATTAAACGTAAATAAATATTTTAAACGTTTTAAAACTTATAATAGTAATTTAAATGTAAAAAAAAATCCAATTATTAATTAGGTATCAGACATAAAGGACAGAAACATTAAGATAAGTCATAAAATAATATTAGAAATGGGTATTAATTAGCCTAAGGAAATTTCAGTTATGGCAATATTTAGTTTTATTAATTGATCATATACAAATATTGTTATTACTCAATATTTGTTTTGCGACATCCATGTGACAAAAATTTGACGAATTATGATTGATTGAAAAAAAATATAGCATTTCCATACACAAGAGTTTTACAAAAGTTTTTATTCAACTATAAGTTATAACTTCCTAACTGGTATTTTTTGTAAAACAGTTTCAAGTTTTAAAGAAGTATGATAAGCTTGGTGCAGCAAGCATTCTAAATCATTTATTTTTTTACATTATATTTTTGTTATTTTATATTTTCGATTTGTTGAACGTGACAAATAAACATAGAATAATTTTTTTCTAATTGACCCAAATAATGAAGGAACTAAGATCAAGAATGAACATCATGAAGGATCAGCAGGTTAATAAATCAATGAATAATCAGCTCAATTAAATCAGTGAATTAATGAAAAAGAGAAACAATGAATCAACGAGTAAATAAATTAGCAGGTCAACATTTTAGACAATGATTAAGTAAGTAGGTCAATGATTCAGTAAATTAGCAGAAAACGTTTCTGGTAATTAATGAAAAAAGAATCAATAAATCAGCAAATTAATAAATGAGGAATTAATGAAAGAGAGATTCATCAGATTTGCTCACATTCCTTGATCAAGATTGCTAAAAGCCTGCCTTTACTTCAAAAAATCATATCGGACAGACTTCGTTATTTAAAAAAAGTTTTTTTGAAGTTTATTTATTTTATGCCTCACTAATTGAATCCAATGCGTGTATTTTATTCATGATAATTTAGTAAAAATATGTTTATCACGAAACTTATGGATCAAAAATCAATTTTTATAAGTTAAATGGTTAATATTAACCAATACTGCAGGGTACTCTGACTATCAAGTGTCTAGTTGTAAGAAATTAAGCAACAAAAAATGAATTTTTACCGAATATGTTTTATCCATCTTTTCCTGTATTCTACACTTATTTTTGAGGAAATTACAAAACAATTAAGAAGAAAACTAACAAAGAAGCTAATTTATTTTAAAAATGTAAATTTTGTAAATGTAATCTGCAATTTTTGTAATGAAATTCAGTAGATTAAAAATAATTTTTTGATAATTTATTACATTAAAGACAAATTATATTTTAACCAAGTTAAAGTTTTATTAAACAATTTGACATTTTTGTAGTCTTCAAATTTGAGTTTGTTTCAAAGTTTAGCACAAAATTTTTACTTCATGAGAATTTTTATGACGTAAACAAATAAAAATGTGACGTCAATTCACCCGATTCGCTATGAACCAGATTTTTTAGACAAAAATTGCTCCGAACGTATTTCTATCATACTCCAGTTTTTCCTACCTCATTCTTTTGCTCTAGAATAATCTATTTACTGACAAGCTTTTTAATGTCTTGTAAATGAGGTATATGAAATGTAAAATAAGGCTTCTATAAAATATGTTAGACATGTTAACAAAAACTTGTTCGATGTAAAAGTGAGATGCTTGGTAATCTTTGTTACTTTTGTTTTATTCATGCATTTATGTTACATGCATTGTTTTAAAAATTTCCAAATAAATTCCAAAAATAAGCAGTTGCAAACTTTACCAAAAAGGAAAAAACATGGATTTAATGGTTTGCCGCTAAATTACTTTTAATAATCGATCACTTCCCTGAAATTGATAGGTTACACTATGTTTCCCGAAATTTTAGCTACAAAATAATGTAGCTTTTTTAATGTAGCTGGCTTTTTAACAGTTGTTAAATAAAAAAAATATTTCCTGGTTTTTTAAGATTTTAAAGGATAAATAAAAGCTGTTTCATTCAAATAAAAGCGATTTTCTTAAACGTATAGTGAACGCAATTAAATGCAAAGAAATAACGGTTTTGTCATCTGCTTTAATACAAGAGTATAATATTTTTTTTCCGCATTTTCAATCACATTATTTCTGCTTATTCGATTTTGTAAAATGAAATCCAGAATCTAAATAAAAGAATAGAATGAGCAATCATTCCAACAATAACAGCAAGCGTAAAAAAATATGCATTAAATCAAGAGTTATTAAATATGTGACTAGTCATAGAAAAAGTCAAAAATATTTCAAAATAAACTTAGATAAAGATAATTGAATATTTCATTTAATCCTGAAGATAACTATTGATTTAATGTTAATGAGATATCCAGAGTTTACCACATGGAGGGCAAGCCTCCATAGCTATTATTAGGGGAGGATACTTTATTTATACAATTTTGTAGTTTTAAACTGTAAATTCGAATTAAGGAATACTTTTAATTGTTTAAGGAAATTTTTGTTCAATATTTGGGGGAGGAGAAAATTTTTTAAATATTTTTGGTAGGAGATATTTCTTTCAGTCAAATTCATAACATAATCATCAATGCCTAATTTTGGAATCACATAAAATAACAAATAAGAGAAGGAAATTTCCAACAAGTAGTTAAGTTTGAAGGGAATAGGAATTTTTTGGGTGATGGATTAGATTTTAAAATAATTTATGGAGGGGATTTTTTTATGTGGGGATTATTCCTTTTCTAGTTCAATTTATTTTCTACTCAAAATTTATATTATAAGAGATGCATCTATAGAACCAACAGATTATTTGGCCGAACTGAAACACAAGTTTTAATAAATTTTTTGGGTGGTATTTTTTAAAATCTTTATTGATGTGACTATTATTTTGTTAATTTTTATTACATCTCTATTATATCCCAAAAAGACGTCAGAGTTCTAAAAAAATCTAAGAATCAAATCTAAGACATTTTTAATCATACGCAAAATCAAAAAGCACCTGAAAAGCATCCCGAAAAAGCACAACAGGAAATAAAGCATCAAGAAAAACCACAGGAAAAAAAACATCATAACACGAAATTAAGACTAAATTAATTAAGTATTATGATTGGAACATTAATGATTTAAAAAAATTTTATTTTTAAAATTAATTGATTTACAAGGGTTAGTTAGAAGTTTATAAAAAGGACTTTTTTGCATTTCATACTTTTTAATACCTTTATTTCACACTATTGTGCATGCGAACTTAAAATATTTTTAACTCCAATTATTATGCTTATCATATTGCGAAATTATAATCTAATCAACTGAAAATAATATTTTTTAAGAAAGAGCTGAACATTAAAATGAAATATTTCATTATTTTTATAAATATTTTTAGCTTCACATAAGAGTAACACACTGAGAAAGTATTGCCAATTGTTACAAGCTATATGATAACATACTATCATAGGGATATAAAGTTAAAAAAACATAAAACTTCAAAAATTCATTTTCCAACACTTTAAATTAATTCTAGTATATAAACTAATTTTTTAAAACATAAGTATCTAGTTACATCGCCTACTAGTTTTAAGCATCTATTCAGAAACGTAGAGAAATGTTGAAACGAAAAAAAGAATTGCAAGAAAAAAAAATACTTTTATCAAAATCTGCCCGAATCTTTTTAAAAATGTTTTATTTTTTTAGCATTCATTAACATTCTTCTATCATATTTAAACACAGAGAAAAAAAGTTAGGCCAAATCTACCAATATATGGTACAATTTACCTAATTTTTTCATGATACCTCAGAGTATGTCATAAAAACTTGCTATTCGCTTAAATTTACTTTTCAGTATTGTATTTTTGACTAAATGTGTCGTAATAAGAATTACAACTTTGAAAACCAGAATTTCCCATAAACCGTTACCATATGAATGAAAAAAAATTAAATCTGTATATATTTTGGTTTTATTAACTAGTGTTATGCTTTTTTTTTCACCTGAAATGTATTTACTATACAGAAAGGTAACTTCACCATAGTTTCTCCGTTAAAATTTCAATAAAAATGAACAACTGCATTAGAATTATTTACCATGTGTAGTGCACCAAAAGCAAAATATAGTTTTATATAATTTTAACTGACAAAAACCAAAATTGAAATGGAATAGGTCAAATAGAGAAAAAATTAAAAATTCAACTTTTCTTAAAATTTTCTGATTCTAATCGATTAATCATTGCTCAAATTTTTAACTTTTCATATATAGACATTTAGTTTAAAAATATATCAAAAAGCTTTTTCAAGCGTCTTTAAACAAAATGATAAACAAATAATTATTAAAATTGAGAAATAATTTTTTACATTTAGTTTTCTTTGGTTAAACGAAAACTATAATTGCGTTCAAAAAGTTTTTTATTCTCATATGAAATTAGGCAGAATGTGCAAACATTTAAATTATTATTAAGGAACACAAATTCTCTCTCTCCTAGCCTTATTATTGGGATCATATTTCCCAAATGGACGTTACTATCCATATTTAGAGGATCAAGAATCCAAATTCGTCATTTTTAATTAAAAAAAGAACATTTTTGTGACTGATTTTTAGTTACTTAAAAAAATTGTCAGTATCATCAATTGAGTATTTAAAGTTAACTTCTCAAACAGTTTGCAGTAATCCGATCAATAGATCAAAAGCTATTAAGTTGTTCCCTTTTTCATTTTGTACATTGATGTAAGTGAAAAAACATGAATATTGAACATCAATGAACAAAAAATATCTCATGTCAAACTAATTCTTTTCAAAATAAGTATTTATTTTTGTAACATTATCCTTTCATCGTTTGAATAAATGTTTCATTTATTCATACGTTTTTATTGCAATGCATTTTAACCACGAATAGAAAATTAAAATTCCTCCAATTTAAATTACAAAAAACAATCATGGACTTTTTTCTAATTCAAGGTGAAAGAATTTTCACTATATCTTTGAAAATGGTTTAAATTGTTTTCGAAAAGTCTCGTTTGCCAGTAAAGTTTAATCAAGTACTCAAACATGCTTTCGTTATCGAAAAATAACACTTTTTAAAATCGCGGGCCTTTGCTAGCTAGAAAATTTTCAAATTTAATATGTATGTTAACTAAAATCCAATATTTCTAAGTAATTTTAAATCCAAGGCGTGTTGCTATGGTAACAAAATTAGGCATCATTGCATCTCGTAAAGTAAAAGTAAAACTAATTCCTTCTTTTATAGATGGGCAGCCATCTATTGATTTTTACATCAATTTCGAAGGTTTTTCTTCACATGCGAGAATATTTTCCACAGTTCTTTTTATACATTTAATATAAGCTGTAATTTCTTTTGTGAAAAATATATTGATCCCCATAACATTAAAATTTCTTTCTAATGTTATGGCTAAAGTTAAATCTTATCTAATAAATAAGCACGGATGTTATCATTTAAACAGAAATATTCCTCACATTTCATTTGAACAGAAATAAGTCTGAGTACAATTTTCCTAAATATAATATAATCCTAAAAACTAAAGATATAACTATCAGACCTACAAAATTAATTATTACATTTTTATTACAATTAATTATTACGATATTATTACATTTTCAGTCCTGTTAACAAAATTGAATTTAAGTCTCTTAAAGATTCTATAAATTTTGAAAATCGTTGGGGTATTAATCACATATTTTGCCAGTGCGACCGTTGCTACAGCTAACAAATCAGACGCAAATTTAGACGTGAGGAGCAGGATGAATGCGTCGGTTATCAAGAATACGATAAATCCTCATTTGCTTACACATTCTTAGAATCTTGGGCATAAATTAATTTTAAAAATAAATTTTTTTTTTCCATCCCAGTCCTATCAACTTATCTTGATCCCTGGAATCTTATTTCATTCCCTTGTTAACGACATTAGTTCCTCACCATTTCTCTATAGCGCGTGGAAGTGGATTTTATCCTGATTAACCCCAATAAGCCGAGGTTTCTTTTGTTCCGTTTTTTTTTTCATCTTTATTTCTTTTATCACTTGGCTATTGCTGTTTCTCTAATTTTGTTTCTCACCTTTGCTTTCCATTTTTCGTTGGCAACTTTATATTTTATATTTCAAATCATTTTTGCTTCCTCCTATTCATGTCTGGTATATCTTGAGAATGGATGCCTATTTTTGAGCGCTTGAAATATGTTAACTTTTATTGCAATTCCATCCGCATATTTTTGAAGCCTATAAACGTTTTTAATCAAGTAACACAATCTTTCTAATATAATTATCATCTATTACACGTATATTTATGTACTTTCAGAAGTAATCTTTTATAGTATAATTACTTTATAAGTCCAATAATAATGATCGGTAATCAAAGATTCTATTATATTTGTTATATTTAGCCAATACTGACACTGATATATATATATATATATATATATATATATATATATATATATATATATATATATATATATATATATATATATATATATATATATATATATATATATATATATATATATATATATATATATATATATATATATATATATATATATATATACGCAACAAGAAGATAGATAAATAGTTACTTACATAATTATGATCTTTTAAATCAACTAATACATCATCTCTTTAAATTCAGCAGTTTATTTGATACCTAAAATATCGCTGTATCATAAATTCCCTGTTTTTGCAAGAAAAATGTAAAATAACTATTTCTATGTTGACGTAAATATGTATATATATAATATGTACATGTTTTATACATTGTGGAAACATGCACTTTCATAATCATTTTAATTCAGTACAATTTTTATATTTTGCAACACTTTTATTTAAATGGAAAGTAACGTTCTTTATTTTCAATGAAAATGTCTGAGTGTATGTAAAAAGTATAAGAAAATAAATTTTCAATTTTACTACTCAAACAAAATGTTTTATGTTTCTTCAAAATTCCAATATGTTTAAAGATTAAAAACGAACTAAACGAAAACAATTTTTAAAATTTGATGAATAGAAATTTATCAAAGTCGCACACTACTTTGTTCATGGAAAATTGTATTTATGAAAAGTTTTAATTAGAATAAAGGATTTTGCTTAAAACTTATAAATTTTTAAACATAAATTAGTGTGCAACAATAAAACGAAATATTTTAAACCTCAATAGAGAAAAGTTTTAAAAGTAAAAGACACAGTAAAAAATTACTCTGAATAGATATTTCAATTCGTAACTTTTTATTAAAAGCCTATTACATTGAAATAAAAAAGTTTACAAATGAAAATTTGATTCTTCATTTTCTTGAGATGAATCTGTTTCTCAAACATCTCGTGAGCAAATTCAGCAGTGAATCTACGATTTTAAAAAAAGTAGTTAATTTTTTTATTGGTTTAACAAAAAAAGTTAACAATGTGTAAACAAAATAATGTGTTTTGTTCATATTGTCATTCATGCATCACAGAGGGGATTTTAAACTCTTTTTTGAAACTTTCATTCAAAAAATTCAAGCATAAAGTTATATTCATACTGCAAAACTGAATAACATTTTTTATTTGAAATTTCCGAAAAGGCAAGTTAAATAAATTATTTGTCGATGTCATTTGCTCACAAGGTTATGAAAAGATTGCCTCAAGATTAGTAAACTTTCCTAATCGTTGTATTAAACATTCACAAAAATAAGTAAGTTTTTTAAACTTATTTTCATGGTTTAAAATTTTTCAATGATAAAGGCTTAAATGATACATTTTAAATGCAAATGTTATTTTTAATAAATTTTTGAATTTTAGAAAAATAAATTCTAGAAATAAATTTATATTTTTTTTTTTACCCGGATATGTTTTTAATTTAAATTCAAATGCGCATTTGTTTGTATGATAAATTGCTCACTGCAGTTAATTTATTTTATATATTTTATAACATACAGCTGCGAAAAAATAAAAGAAAAATTATTTATGGCGACGAGAAAAGAGTAATATTTTCGTAATATAAATTCAAATAAATGTAGCTTTTGAATTTTTTCTCTATCAGCTTAAAACCACAAAAACTCTTCAGAAATATAAAATATTTTTTTTTACAATAGCAAAAACAAAGAATAAATGATACATACGGTATATATATATATATATATATATATATATATATATATAAATATATATATATATATATATTTATATATATATATATATATATATATATATATATATATATATATATATATATATATATATATATATATATATTTATATATATATATATATATATATATATATATATATATATATATATATATATATATATATATATATATATATATATATATATATATATATATATATATATATATATATATATATATATATATATATATATATATATATGTATATATATATATTTCTTAATAATTTACAGGAGAGTAAAAAGAGTGATTCTTACCTTTTTAAGGTACTGAAGTCCCTTCTTAGCATGTATTCTAATTTTAAGACACAATGAAGAATAAGAGAATAAATTTTACATAATTCTTTTTACAATAAATTGCATGTATATTTTTTTAGAAAATTTAAATAAAACTTGCAAAAGAAACCTAAGTTCATTCTTTTTTATCTAATCTTCGTTCAAATTTAAAGCTACTTACTTGTATAAATCTTGATGCAACAGGTCATCATCAAAACGGAAAGAAAAAATATATTTTCACCAACCTCATACATTACTATATTGCTTATGGTCCTTAAAAAGAATACAGATTGTATCTAACCTTAGATCAAAGTATACATACCCATAACTACCAAAGATTCCTTCGAAATACTTGAAATTAATGAATGAGAGAGTGAAACGACAGAAGATTTCTTCACCACTTCTTTAAAGTGCATGATTTTATTTAGTATGACCATTTATATATATATATATATATATATATATATATATATATATATATATATGGTCCCCTGATATAATCCCCAGAAGCAAGGCGCCCGGTTATACCCCCAGACACTGGGTACCCATTTTAGTCACCTTTAACGACATGCATGAGCTGCATTCGGCCTATTCTTTCACACCTATTCACCACACAGGATTTACACACAGATCTTTTTAAACCCACTGGAACAAGAAAGCGGGGGAGGCCGCCGTTGAGATGGGCTAGATGGGCTGATTCGGTGGAGTCTTATTTTCTTGCAATTAATGAAAAGAATTGAAGATCAAAGATATATCGGAAGTCATTATGGTGAAATCTTCAGAGGAAGGCATTTGCCCACATTGGGCTATTGGGCTGACTGGTCAACTATGATGATATATATATATATATATACATATATATATATATATATACATATATATATATATATATATATATATATATATATATATATATATATATATATATATATATATATATATATATATATATATATATATATATATATATATATATATATATATATATATATATATATATATATATATATGTATATATATATATATATATTGGGTTTTCTCATTGGCATTAGAGTTCATACAATTTTATATCATAATTCAGATAAATGTGGCCTTTGAAATCAGTTTCAATGCAGACTGAGATTGCTGGAGTCTATGTTGACCAAAGGATCATGAACACATTTAAAAGAAATGGATATTTTTTCCTAAATTTATATTCTTTTACTTTTTTAAATGAATTTTTGGCTAGGAATCAGCCATTGAACACTCCTTTTTTGTTAAAAAAAGGAAAGAAAATGAAGTAATTCATTCTTTAGTTTGATCATTTTAGGAATCGCAATTTGAACGCATATAAGTGCAAATCCGTATATTTAGTAAAATAATAATTGTGTCTCTTGTTACAATTATTAAATATGAAACGATGGATTGCTTCATGTGTTTTATGCTTTTTATGCAGCAAGTAAATCAGCTAAAGATTATTGAAATACTACATAAGGAATCATGTAACTTAGTAATATATTAATAACAAAACTCATTTACATATATTTGTTAACTTTCATTCCTTTTTAAATCAGAAAATAATAGATCTACCAGCATTATGCAGACCAGCATAAAATATTCCTATTTCCCGTTGAAGTGGTGTATACTTTAAAAGAAATCGAATTATTTTTGCTTAAAAAGAATTTAATTTTTTGCTACTATGAACATGATAAATTGTACTAATAATTAGTTTATCTTTTAATTTAATTATTTAAATCAATGATATTTTTTTGAAGTCACGTGATTATGATTTTGAGTTAATATATATTTTCTACTTATTAGACTTGTTTGTTGTTTGCTATTGTTATTAGTTTTCGCTTATGATTAACCATCAGGGTTACAAGTAAGGTGATTTCTTCTTAATGAAAAAGTGGATTTCCTTGGATGTTACTTATTTCCCTTATCTTTAATTTTTCTAAAAAACAGCAAATTTATCATATCCACTACAAGCATATATGAAATATCGTGAATAGTCGATATTTTCAAAAATCTTGATGATGATATTTTAAAATGAATTCTTGTGATGATCGTGAAAAACTTCTCTTATGATAAATATCGAATATGTGATAGTATAATAATCGTGGTAATCGATCAGTATGAAGAATTGAAGTGATCAAGTTATTGATAACAATTATTATTGAATACAATATTATCATGAGCAATGATAATTTTTTTTAGGTTAATCAAATCGTGTTCTATTTAAAATAAAGAAAATTATTCGAATTTGAATATCGTAATTTTCTGGTGATCTATTGCATTATTAAAATTTCGATATCGTCTAGAAATAAACAAATATATATTATTCTCTTACGTTATTGCAAATCACATTTCCTAATAGAGATTCTTTTTTAACCAAATTCTTATGTTTATCTTAATTTATATAAATAGCTCATTTGATAACTCGTTGATCATTTATCTTTATTTAATAATAGTTAAATATACAAATAAAAATTTTAATTTTATTGCAGTTGCGTGTAATTAAACTTAATGTTTCAAAACTATCAGAGTAGTTTAATTTTATACTAAATTTTTAAGAAGGAATAGAACAACAACAACAAAAAACAATAGGGGTCTTAATTTTCAGTCATTTCCGTGCACATTAAAAAAAAAATCTGGAAAAATTACAGCTCTGCGTTTCAAAGAATTTTCTAGCAAAAAAAAATAAATTCTGGCTTATGAAAACAAAATAAACCGCTCATTTGGTAATTTGTTCATTCACATGGTAATGGTTTACAGGAAACTCTTGTTTTCAAAATAGTTCTTATTATCCCACATTTTGTAAAAAATACAAAACTGTAAATTAAATTTAACCGAATAAAGGATTTTAATGCCATGCTCTAAGATATCATGATAAAATTACCTAATTTTACCACATTTACCAAATTTTATCACACGTCATAAAAATCATATTTTTTGATAATATTACCGAAATCAATACCGAAACATTTCGTTAAAATTTTTTTAAGATTTTTGAGCTCCCATAGAGCCGGAAACACGGTAAATTTTTATCATATTTTGGTAACTTTTCATCATTGATCATTATTTTTTTATTAAGCAAAATGATTGAGAATGATAACTTTCTGTTATTAAGATAATTATATGTTGCATCAGCTCCTAACTAGACTGAATCCATTTCCTTTCTCATAAATTAAATTTAATAACTGTTGTGAGTGCAAATGATACTTTTTCTTTACTTATATTATATTTTTACATACAAAATTCTCATTAAAGAAAAGTATTGATGTAACAGCCCGTTGTGAACCAGGGATCATGGAGGTTAACGTCTCACAATATCTAGACCAACGGGATGATTGTGGCAATGTGACCAGCATTGCGTACAGACCGTCTTTACTCCCCAGAGATGCTGGTACCCGTCGACGCGAAGCTGTGTGGGCAACCATTGCGGATCGAACCCCAGTTTTTCACAATGACAGTTCAGTGCCATGACCACTAAGCCATTGTGGCTACTATTCGCATTAACTTATCTAAAATATTTTCAAGAACTTAGATTCGATAATTTTTTTTTCTTTTTTGTCATGAGAAATGCACTCTCTTTCAGAAAATGCTATTTCAATAATTGCTTTATCTGATTGGAATATGCAATCTGTCGATTGTCTCATCAATCGTGAATAGTTGAAATAAACATTGGGTTTAAGTATAAATCATTATAAAATTGTTCCCGTGGACTCTTAAGGCTCCCACAGTGTTACTTCAATTGCTTTAAACTTCAGTAAGAAATATTTTTGACATAATTTAATTTTTAAAATATTTTCAAATCCCATCTTTATCTTTCCCCATCTCTAACTTCTTAAGACTTTTAATTCTATAGAATGAAAACCTTTACTAAGTCTTACAAAATGGTCATAAATTAACGTTTAA
The DNA here is from genome assembly GCF_982258835.1 of Parasteatoda tepidariorum. Taxonomy (NCBI): domain Eukaryota; kingdom Metazoa; phylum Arthropoda; class Arachnida; order Araneae; family Theridiidae; genus Parasteatoda; species Parasteatoda tepidariorum. Next base: position 84,358,150 of record NC_141765.1, read on the forward strand.
CGAAAGCGGTAAAAAAAGATCGAATAATGGATCCTTTTTTCTTTGTAAATTAAGTAAGCCTAGCTTAGAACAAGTAGTAAAATCTGGTACTTGGTATTTTTTTCCACGCATAAGATGCTTATAGAACATGTCATTTTATAATTAATGTATTTATTTTTAAATAGATAATTTTTTAACTGCCTTTGAGCACTAGATGGCCTAATTTATTCCCATCCTATGTAATATGCGATTAAATTTTTTTAATGTCTAAAACAATCAACACACACAATTTCTGTTGTATTAATAAAATGTTTAAGTTACTAGAAAATGGTGAATAGTTTTCATCAAATTTTCATAGCATTAATTACTAATATGATAAGTGGATGCTCTATCAGAGAAAGGTATTGCATGATGTTTTCTGCAATTTTTTTAATCATATATTTTTCGTATATTTATTATTTAAATTTTTCTCGACATCCGAATATGAATAGTTTCTCTAATCAAGAGGTCTACGGCATTCTTGGGAAACTACTTGTTATAAACATAATCAATACACGTTCCCAGTCCTCTGTCTGAATTTTTAGATGCCTTTTTTGTGGTTTAAATTATTCAAAGGTTTTTTTAAAATTTTGGTTGCATTATTTATGTTAGAAAGTATAATTAGTGAATATACTGCCAAAAGTGACCGTTGGTAAAAGTGAGATAAATTAATCGTTCTTATCTTAACGTTCTTCACTTAAATCGTACAATGACTTTTTTTTTATGTGGATACTTTGGCATTTATTGAATTTATATCTTTAATGCTTGGTTCTTTTTCTTCTCAAAAAGAGGTAAGTATTTAAATGACTTATGAACTTCTATTAATTATCTAAATTTTAAGAACATAGTCACTATCAGCAAACCTATGATATTGTAATCACTGAATGAAGTTCTATTAATTTTAAGTTTTCTTTTAAGAAGGTAAAAATACTAAGAATGTCTTGTAGATTACCAAAATAAGGAATAGAAATTTTTGTATATAAAATAGAAAAAAATAATTATAAAAATTCTCAATCTTTTTGGAGAAGAAATTCCTATTAATTTTAAAATATGTTTCTTTTTTTATTTTAAGATTCATTTTTATTGGTTTCAAAATGTTTTTTATATAGATATATAAAATAATAAAAATAAAATATTAAATTTCTTTTAAAATTATCTGGATTTTTTTTATCAAATTATTACGTAATATTAACTAATAACTATGTTTTACTCATACATTTGTTTGTGTTCTAAAAAAACCTTTTTACTGACCACATTTTTCAGTTTTCACATCCACTGCTTTTTTGCTTTTAAAAGTAAATGAATAAAATTGGCGTAAAATATCTGCTACATTTTTCGGCGGAACTTTAATAAATAAACCTCTTTCTATATTTGCAATGTTTCAATGCAGATCAGAACTCCGATAATTAAATAAAAACCCTGGTAAATTTTTCATATTGTATCGTAAAGACATTTCTGGTAAAAAAAAACAAAAAACAACAACGTAATTTTAGTAATAAAACCAAAATATTCGGCATTGAAACCATTCATATGGTAGTAGTTTTCCGGAGATTTTGGTTTTCAAAGTTACAGTTCTTATTACCACATATTTAGTAAAAATGCAAAGCTGAAATGCAAATTTAACCGAATAAAGAATTTTTATGCCAAGAACTAAGGTATCATGATAAAATACCAAATTTTACAACATTTACTAAATTTTAACACATGCACAATAGTTTATGGTTAATTTTATCAAAATCATTACCAATGCTCTTTGGTAAAAATTACTTTGCTTTTCGGAGTTTCCATAAAGCCAAATTTACCATACGTTAATTTTTTGGCCATACTTATATTGATATAAAAAAATAATAAAAATAAAATATTCAATTTCTTTTGAAATTATTTGAATTTTTTTATCAAATTATTGCGGAATATTAACTATTAACCAATAACTATGCCATTCACATGCATTTGTTTGTGTTCCAAAAAACCTTTTGACTAATTATGTTTCTCAGTTTTAGCATCAAATGTTGTTTTTTGTTTAAAAGTAAATGAATAAATTTGGTATGCAATATCAGCTACATTTTTCGGCGGAATTTTAATAAATAAAACTTTTTCTACAGTTGCAATGTTTCAATGCAGACCAGAACTCCAATGAATTAATAAAAATACAAGGAGAAAAAATTCTGGTAAATTTATCATATTGAATCGTAAAGACCTTTCTGGCAACAAAAAAACCCCATAATTCTGGGAATAAAACCAAAATATTCGGTACTGAAACCATTCATATGGTAACGATTTCCACTCATATGGTAATAGTTCTCCGGATATTTTGGTTTTCAAAGTTACAGTTCTTATTACCACATATTTAGTAAAAATGCAAGACTGAAAAATAAATTCAACCGAATAAAGAGTTTTTATGCCATGCCCTAAGGTATCATGATAAAATGCCAAATTTTAACACATATTATGAAAACATTTTTTATTGTTAATTTTATCAAAATCATTACCAATGCATTTTGGTAAAAGTTGCTGCGTTTCTCGCTGTTTCCTTAAAGTCATTTTACCATATTCTAGTGGTTCTGGCCGACTTTTTTTCTCAGTGTACCTACCAATGATATTTTTCTCGCCCATATTGCAGCGTAATTACGTACTTGAAATTAAATCAAACATTTTATTGCCTTTTATGTGAGTTTATATGCTATGCTTAATTTTTAATCAATTATTTTCATTTTATTATTTTGAAACTGAATATACCACATAATATTCAACTTATATTAATTCTATTTTTATATCTGAGTTATTTTTCTCTCGTTCAAAACGCAGTGGGATAACGTATTTGAAATTAAATTTAGCAATTTTTTTGCCTTTTATGTTAGATTATATACTATACTTGCTTATTAGTTAATTTATTTCAATTTTATAATTGTGAAATTGAATATGCCACGTATTTCAATTTATAAATTTGAATTTTTGTTTTTTGTGGAATAACGTATTTGAAATTAAAATAAACAATCGATTGCTTTTTGTTAGATTACATACTATATTTTCTTATTAATTCATTTATTTTTATTTATGATTTTGAAATTAAATATTTCATATATTTCAAATTATAGCAATTTCAAATTTTTGTTTTTTGTTCTTTCTCATTGTTTTCTCATTCAAATCGCAGTGGAATCCCGTATTTCAAATTAAAATAAACCATCGATTGCGTTTTATATTTTATTATATTTTATATTTGCTTAATAGTTAATTTATTTTTATATTACTATTTTGAACTGGATATATTTCAATTTACACCAATTACATTTTTTTACTTCCTGTTGAGATATTTTTCTGCAGTTATTTTGCAAACTCTCGGAATAGAGATCTACCATTGAAAAGTATTTGAAATGGCTGGGAAATATCATGTCGCAATTGGAAAAACTATTTAGTAAATACAAAGTTTCATTCAAGAAATATATTATATACACATATTAATACACAGATTTATAACCAAGTTTGTACATAAAGTACTGTACTAGCCTCGATGTTCTAAGAGAAAAAAAATTTATTTTTGATGAATGTCTCATAAAAACAAATGATATCAGAATTGTTTAATTATTTTTTAAAATTTTTTTGAAGAGTCACTTAATTATAAAATCTTTTTTAAGTTTAAAAATTTCTATATATCTGAGCAACAACAATAGAAAATTTTCGTATCATAAGTCATGTTTCATTTATTACCGAAATATTGAGAAACATTTTTAATTATCTACGGTTGCAAAAGAATTCATTTCCAGAAATTCTCTTTAAGTTTTTATGAAGAAAAGGAATCGCAAGAATTACTTATGAATTAATCAATATGTAAGCAAAGCATAAGAGCTATCGACTTATTTTTAAGATAATTAGTATCACAGTATAAAATGTAAAACAACACAGAGAGAAAAGTTTGCAAGAGTAAAAGCAAAATTTTTTAAAAATAAATATTCGTTATTTTACATTGATTCAAATGAGATATTATTTCTTTAAGACAAGCTGTTATAAAATTTTGAACATGTTGATCCATTATATTAATTAAATATGCTTGAAACTTAATAAGTTGCAACAACAGCATTATATTTCTTAAATCATGATAGTATGGCTCGATTTGGAGGAAAATATGTTCCAGTTTTAGAGCGTATGAGGATTGTACCATATTATGATTCAAAGTACTAATATTACGGTTCCTTATTGGACAGATTTTTCTGTGTCTGTTAACTTATATATTTTTGCTTTAAGATAGACAGAAATAACATGATATGTTGAAATGATGCGCTTTTTTTCAAGATATAATGATTTAATATATAAATGATATGGTTATTTCTTAGATAACGAAAAAATATGTTCTTTTAATTGTTCTTTCATTAGGATTATGAAATAATTTCTAAAGAATATGCTTTCTCTCAAAGGAAAGGAAATAATCTTTAAATGATAGGTTCTTTCATTGAAATATTCAAATATATTTTCAATAACGTGTTTTTCCATTAACACTCGAAAAAATCTAATTTTTTAAAAAAATGAAATAATAATCTTAAAAAAGAAAAAAGGCATTTTATTTTGCTGCCAAAACAAGCTTCATGCACATTTTATTTCAAAAGAGTCTTGGGATTTGGAAGGTGTAACAGATTTCAACTACATTTAAATGAGTTATTAATGTGTAATATCATTCTCCATGCAAAATTAAATTTACTTACCTTCAAACAATGAAGACAGTGGCTCTGAATACTGAAGTCACTTACCTGAGTAAAAATAAATTCAATTTAGGCCAACATATTTAGAGTATAATACATAATGTAAAACTTTATTAAAAAATATTTGAATTAATATACAAACGAAAGTAGCAAAGAGTCAAACTAAAAGAAATAAAGTGAACATGAACCAATATAATTAAATTAAAATGCATTGTTTTAAATTTTATTAATAATTAGTACGGTATAAATACTCCTTCAAACAAAATTTGCGAAAAATTGAATTGAATAAAGTAAATTCAAGGTAGATATTTAGAAAATTACATATAATTAAAAGCTTTATTAATTATTTGATGGAATAAATATTACGTTTCTTAAACCAAATTGGTTGAAAGGTGGAAATAAATAAATTGTTAAGTATCATTTACTTTATTACGAAAGAATATAATATTTTATAAGTTTAAAGGATTTGTTTGTAACCAACACTTCTCCCCAGTTGGTATCAAATGTTCCCCTACATTCTTTTCTATAAAAGCACAAAAGAAGCATTGTCATCACGATGCAGCTGTTTTCATAATGTAGCTAGATGTAAGAGTGGGTATAGAGTAAAATTTTTGCTTCAATTTAATCTTTATTTATGAAGACTTAAAATTAGTACAAACGTGATTAATTTCGTATGTTTCATTCAGTGTCTTTCTGTGCATTTATTTCTGTAAATAAACGATGCAAATAGAGTACATACAATTTTTAAAGCTAATTTATTTATTTTTATTTATCAAATAAATAATGTTGAAATTTTTATAATTAAGGAAAATATTTAAGATTACCTAATTCAATGTAAAGAAAAACATTATTTATTAGATAATTTTTAATCGAAACGTAATAAAGATCTCTACGTTTTGATATGGAATAAATTTCAAGCCTAGTGCATTTTTGCAAAAATTTTTTACAACAAAACCTTAATAGTTAGCACTTACCAATTTATTCTTATATTTATTTGATTTGCAATCATCTTAAGCGGTTATGGTCTCCCCAACTGTTTCTTTATTATATCGCAATATGTTAAAATATTGTGAACAGTTTCAACTATCCTCGGATCAGTAAATAAATTATCAAATAGTAAAATAATTATTTGGGTCTTTACTTAACAAAAAGAATTTCATAACGGTTAAGAGATGAAAAAAATAATTTATAGAATATGGGATGAATTTTAGCTTTTACATTCTCTCTTTCACCTACAGGTAATTTTAATACAATGCAATCATTTAGCATAAATAAAGATCCCTAAATTAACTAATAGTTGAAATAATAATTATTATTTTAATTATTTTTTCAACTGTTCCATTAAATAGTATCGGTATAATTTCACCATGTAATTAAGCCTAAAGAAAGTTGAAATAAATATTGATAAAATATTTACGAGAGAGAGGTTCCAGATGAAAGGGATGAAAAGGATGCTTGTTGCTAGCTGTGTAGAGAATAAGTTGGAAATGTGCTCCAACTACTATTCTGCGGCAAAAAGCATGTGCGCATGCGCGAAGGCTGCTCTACTTGCTGACAGTCTGCAGTATGAGGACAATATGGCGGAAGTACTGGTAGAAGAGGAACTCTTTTTTATTATTCCCGTTATCGTTTGGCTCTTTCAAATCACTTTTAAAATTAAAAATTAAATAATATATTTAAATTTCTCTAACAGGGTATGCGCGGATTTTTTCAAAAAAGTTTCTTTTGTTTCTTTTCTTTATTTTTTTTAATTTTATTTAATAAAAATAAATAATTCATTTATTTATTTTTAGAAAGAAGAAACGTATTTTTGTTAATATATTCAATAATTTTACAAAATAAAAGTTTTACCTATGTAATGAATGCACGTTTAGTTGCCGTCTTGATGGAGAGGACTTGTTGCTTGTATGAATGTGAACAAATCATAACTTTTGGTTAGTGCAGTCACAAGATATCATTTGCAAATTTAGATTGCTAGGATTATTTCGTGAAATGAAAGCATATTTGTATATATTTTTAAATGGATTGTTAAAATTACTCGAAACAATATTTATGAGATAACAATAAGAAATTTTAAAGAAAATATGGTATTTTAGAATAAATTTTGTTTATAACTTAAAAAGTTTCATATTTACCATCGAATGACGTAACTGTTCTGTGCGTAGAGAAGATTACAAAGAGGTTCAAAGCAAAAACAAATACTTTTGGTAAAATATAACAAAAAAAAATCATATTAAACATGCTCAGCGAGTCTTATGTTGTTTTATAAACAAATACAAAACTGAACAAAACGCATTTTAAAAATGAATGCATTCGAAATATAACAGAATAAAAATGATAAGTTTTGTATTTGAGTCAGTATAATACAAACTGTGATATTGATATTTATTTATGAATAAGATGTTTTCTTGGAAGATGTATGATAGTAAAAAATAACAAAAATAACAGTCATGCAAATTTAAAATGAGTTAAAAAAAGAAAAGATATCTTTTTATTTATGGACTTTTCTTACGATATCATTTCAATGCGTGTTCTCTCAATTTATTATTATTTGTTACTTACGAAGTAAGTTATAAATTTAACTAATATGGAAACATTAAAATATTTAAAGAAAAAAAAAGATGAAAGAAACATTGAGCAATTTAATAAAGAAAATATGTGTGAGGCATGTGAAGCAAATCATGCATTTTAAAAGAAAGATGTGTAAAATAAAAATTCAAGCAAAACAGGGGAGAAGATGCAGTGAGAGATGCTTGCTCTGGATGTAGCAGCTGTGATTGTGAGTGGAGCAGCCTCAGCTCTCCCTTCTTATGGGGCTCGTTGTCATGACAACCGTATCCTGATTATGTTACACTCCTCTTATTGGCGCACGTGGGGCTACGCATCTAGACACTAGCGCCCTCACTTACTCTCTCTTTCTCTCTTACTAACTTCTCATTCATTCATTCTTTTATTTGAACATCTTCACTTAATTTTACTATATATATCCAACATTTTGTTGCTTTAAAACTTGAATCATTTTTGTAAAGCTAATAAATATTATTATATATTTAATTCAAAATTGTACAGAATGTATTAATCTTTATGCCAATTTTTTCCTTATTTGATACTAGCGGCTATATTACTCTCAACAAAAAGAATGTCGATATTCAAAGTGTTTAGATATAATACTACCATTATTTTATGCAGTAATAATAATAATAAATATTATTCTTATTATTACCCGTAAGTTTTTTTTTTTTAAATCTAACATGCATTGCGACATAATGTACTATTAAATAGTTCAGATCACTTATTTTCGTTCTAAATTTAAGATTAAGACCGAAGAAAAAGTTTTCAGAATTAAATACTGCTTTATTTCAAAAAAGAATTATTATTAATGCATCTGAAAAAGATTAGCTAGTGTAAAATGCTACAGGCACAGAGCTATTTGGAATTGGTTTAGTAGTCAAGGATTAAAATATTTATAAATCAAGTAACAAATAAGTCTAAAAGTGTGAAAAAATAATTAGAAATTAAATAAAGATAATATATATAGCAGAACTTAATCGTTTTTATTGTGTGGAAAAAATAGTAAGAATTTTGTGTGGATAAAGAGCTTGAGCCACTAATTCAGAGAAAGGTACGTATATATATGTTCTTTAATTTTCTGGCATTGAAAGAAATAAACATTTAAAAACAGCGACACAAAAACGAATTTCATAATAAATCTTATATGATTTCATTGATGTTTTCGTCTAAACAATACGAAGATATTATTGCTATCAATACATTATTTTCCTGAAAAAAGAAATAGTGATGCTTTTTAAAGTAAATAAAAAAAATATTAGTTTCAATTAAACTATTTTGAACTAATTATTTCTCGTAAAATTTAATTCATAATTTCTTGTCACTTTCGAATAAATTAACACTATTTTCAAAATTATTGATTTAATCATAAATTAACTTAGGAAATGTTCGTGTATGCATTTTGTTTCTGATTTACTAGACTTTCATCTTGTGAAAATGGCTTCAAAAGAATCAAAAAAGAGTTTAAGCTTTGTGAGACAAAAATTAGTAACTAGATTTCATAAATAATAGGCTTCATTAATGCTTTATATTGAATAACTTTCTAACTTAAAAACTTTCACAATACAAAGCTAAACAACATAAAAAGTTACAAATAATCCCAAATAAATTTTTTATTACTTTATATCCTACGTATAGTATTAATACGTATAGTATTAATGCAATCGAAATAATTTTTACTTTTGTCTTTAGACTTAAATATTACATAAAGCTAAAAGATATTTATACTTATTAGAACTAATTGAATATCGCTCCATACTACCGTAGGTAAAATATGCATAAATTGTTGTCTTTAAAATTTTGTTGCTGAAATAGAGTTGATTATGTTAGCACAGATAAAAAAAATTGAGCGTCAATGATAATTTATTAATTTAAATTCCTCCATAAAACAAAGATTTCAATTTATTTTGATAACTTTAATATTTAAATTTAACTTACGAATAAATATTTGAGTTTATAAATTCAAAACGCAAAATAAAAATAAATTTAAAATAGAAAAAATCGATAATAATCTTTAAGTAATGAAAATTAACTCACGTATGCGTAAATTTTGGGGAGGTATACTGTATACTGATTTTAAATTGTCGATTTCTTACGTTGAGGAGGTACTAATATTTTAACGTTTTTTTTAAAATTTTCTGTCCATTTTTTTCAAGCTTGCGCCTTTTTCAAACTATAGTATTTGTATTTATTTCTCATTGCTATTACGTAATGAGCTTTTTTAAAAACAAATATCGTTCATCACTGAATATCTAAAAAACCTACTCCTAAATTCCACTTTAGCACAGAAAATTAGTCTAAGTTAAATGACCATAGAGAAGCGAGATGTCCAGTCTCTGATAATATTTTGCAGTTTTCAATATTATCAATTTAGACAGATCATTGATTTTCATGACAACAAAAAGTATGCCAAATTTTAATGTTTATTTTATTTAGATCTCAAATATTTTAAGTATTTAAGCCAATTAAGTATGCACTAGTTTTCCAAAGTGAAGGTTATATTTTTTTTTTTGAACTAGCTTTATCTTTAAAGCATATATATAGTCTTATTTTTATTACTGAGCAAAAAGCAGAGGAATATTATTGTGCAGTTATGCTATAAATTCGATGACTATCTCATCATCAAGAGAGATGGCCACATAAAATTAAGGAAAATTAGACACTTTTCATTCATGTGTATTAAGGATCCTTAAAAAATAAAAAATAGTTAGCAAAAGAAAAAAAAAGTTGTTTTGTAGTAAATTAGTTACGAAATCTTTGCATTCGTCTATGGTTTTCGTTTGGTGTCTTTTCGTAAACTAAAATAAAAGCTAATAAAAATAAATCCTTAGCTTTTTTATTATAATATTGAAACCACTTTTTAAAATTTTTAAGGGTCGTATGAACCCTGCATATTACATTCTGAATCTAAAGACCTAACATATTATCCGATAAAACCTTATAAGCTACTCGATGGAACCATACAGGTATTATCCGATTCTACACACTCAGAATTTTATGAATAGCGGTATGTTGACTGTTAAGAAAAATACAACACCATAACTAAAAACGATGACATGTGTACGATAAGACATGTTCAATTTTTGAATCAATAATTTAGTAATGTTTTTCGAAAGTGAATGATGCACATTAGATCTTGTTCATCAGAATCCTTCTACTTATTTTTCAAGAAATAATCATTCCTTACAGCTTATTGTAAGTTTTTCTTCCTTAACTGTATAAAATGTGTTATTTGTCATATTTTAACTTCATTTTTCTTTATAGTGTCATCTCACCTTGGCATAAAAGAGAGATGGCCACTCGTTAGTTTAATATTGAACAATTTTTTCATGTTTTCTTCTCAATATTACATTATTTTTACTCTAAATATGTTGAGTACGTGTATGAGAGTTTGAAATATACATAAGCATTTCTTGTGATTTGAAAAAAATATAGTCATCTATCCTAGACTTACATTAATACTAAGTGTCATCCGTGCAAGTTCTACAATATTATTTGTACTTGTAAAATCAAAATTTAATTAAAAATTAAAATCAATCACGTCATTTTTAAGGAAATTGACTTAGGAACTAAGTTTTCTATCATTAAAATAATTTTTTGCACATTTTAAATTACTTCTTATAATTATTTTATTATAATTTATTTCTCATTATAATTCAACTATGAATTAATTAATAGAATGCAAATTTCTATTCTTAAAAATTTTAAAAAATATATTGATAAACGACTTGAAGCTTTTGATTTCATATTATTATTTTTTATAACTTTTGGCAACAAAAAACAGTGCTTCGTTATATTGCGAATTACTTAAAATAGTACAGAAGGGATGTAATGAAGGATTGCACATTTAAGACACAAATGGCACTAAAGGTATTCACTTGTCAGCCACCGCTGATTTCTGTCAGAAACACAACTTTTCTGGAAAAATTTGATTTTGAAAATTATTTCAAAGCATTCATAAAAAAGTTGAGATTATTCTTGTGTACACATTAAGTAATACATTAATTCAAAAATGCAAGAGATTTTTAAAGAATGTGTCCTGAATTCACGAGTCCATTTAGTTAAATTTAAACAAATTAATTCAAAATGAATTATAAACAATATATACTTTTTATCGCGAAATTTAAAACTACACTTAACTTTACAAATTTTTAAAATTTTCAGCTAGCATCATCCGATATCAAATTTCGTTGGAATAACTTAAAGTTAATGTGCGTTATTTAGGTATTTTAAGAAATTGTCGAATTTTAACTATTTTTATGGACTGTTATTTTACAAGCCAACTAATGACATAAATGTAGTTCAACATTTTATTTATTTATTTAATATCATTATCAGATACGTAATAAAAATGACTTTATTAGAACGTTAAAGTATGGAATAGACATTTTAAGAGAATATTATACCTAGACAAATATGTAACAGTTACATTTAGGATATTCTCTTATAAAATTGCTATTGATTAAATTACTTTACAAGATTAAGAGAGTTAAATATCTTAATTGTTACTTAAATACTTCATTACTTAATTGGAATTACTTAGAGGGTTTTACAAAATTATTAAGAAAGTTAAATATCTCAAATTTTTCTTAGTTATTACACTACTTAATCGGCACAACTTATGGGGATTCTCCTTTAACTTTTTCGTAAAACTATTGTTTTGTGTTTCTTTTTCTTTTAAAAAAGCGCATTTTTAATAATTTATTGACGTGTTTTGAGCTTTACATAGTTATACTGATAGTGGTGTTCGCAGTTATTAATTTTGACGAATATTCTCAAAGCTATAATTTAGTCGAAGAGAAGTTTAGTAAGAAGAGATTTTTACTTACAAGGAAGGTACTCGATGTAACACTAGCAAATCAACTTCATTTTTTAATGCAGTTTTTTTGTTGTTGTTAGGAAATAATATATTTTATTTTACAACCGTCGTTGAACAGCTGACCCAATTTTGGGTTCATGACTACTAATGTTTAACTTCGTAGTCTTGTAATTTTGAACCTATTCCAGAAGACAAGGGAACTCCTAGATCAAGTATTGAGAGAAATTTGTCTTCTTGGAGAATTTTTCGGATGAAACTAATTCGCATTTGCATTACATAGAGAGGAAAACCACGAAAACCTCTCACGGCAAGGGGACTCTAATCCATGATCCGTCTAACACTGAGAATATTTTGCGTCAGCACTGTGGTCGGTGCGAGCCGGTTGTGAAATTTGTATAGTCCAACCATCTCTGGGATTCGAACCCGGTTCACCTCAGAGAAAGGCGAGTGCTCTATCCCCTGTATGAATTTGTAAAAATAAGATGTATTTGTAAATAAAATATCTGTGTTACAACTAATCAACAGAAATCCTAAAATCGACGTGAAATTACAGCATTCAAAATTCATGATAACGCTATGAAATAGTTTAAAATTTTTCCAGACTGAGGCCACTGCTTAGTTGCACTGCTGTAAATAACATCATATTATGATTTAACAAGCGTTCGTGATCAATTTTAATTACAATATGAAACTTTATATCACTGAGAATATTTTACGTCAGCGCTGCGGTCGGTGCGAGTGGAATTCTTAGAAATAATATATTTAAAACACTTTGTCTATTTCGCTTTGGCTTGTAAGTTTTGTTGCAAGTTTGGGCGAAAAAAATTAAAAAGAATCACAGTAATTTCGCTTAATGGGCGATAATTAATTCTGCTGAAAAAAAAGTAAGTGACTTATAAAAAAAAAATGTTTCCAGCGATTTTTCTCGTTAGAGTACTCATTTAGCTAATAAGGTGTTAGTATGGAAAATAAATTGTAAAATTTAAAATTATGCCTAAGAGTTTAAATTTATCACTCAAAACATTAGAATTTTTATTCTAATTTTATAATGTAATCTCTTAAATTTAGTGTTTTTAAACGCAGAAATTTACAAACAAATGTAAAAAAACAAATACTATAAAGTCCAAATAGTTTGTTCAAGAGAGCAGTCGAGGTTTGGACCCCTTTATATTAATTTTATTTTCTGCTTATTTCACTTTAGAAAATTTATATAAAGGAAGAAAAAAAGCTATTTACTCTAGCTACGCTTTCCTTTATTTAACTCGAGTTGTTTATTTCAAGAATGTTTGAATCTGGCTAGAATCGATGATCAAAATAATATAAATTCTTTGTACAGTCGTAAAATTTTTGTATTGTAACGAATGCAAATTAGTACTTTATTTTAAAGTACGAAACTTTAAATTAGAAAATACAAAAATGGAGTGAACTGGGCTGAATAAATTTCGAGGAATGAAAAGTAAAATAAATTGTATTTTGTATATCGTACGTTGAACTATCGTGTGAATGAGAAAAATATCATGTATAAGGGAACATTATCTTAATACGAGACAATCCGATCATTAGAAAAAGAGATATTAAGATGCCTTTTAATTTTGAACACAATACAATAGTTTTTGTTAAAAGATAATTTTGCAATGATTCCGGCTCTTATCATTGTTTAATGATAGAAATTGATATGGTCTGTAGCGTATAAGTAAAATATCTCCAGAAGAAATGAGTTTTTAATCTATACCTTTTCTCAAACGAACAATATTTTTGATAGGAATATACTTTTACAGATATTTAATTGTAGACTAAATCTTTTCTCAGAACTTTATAGTTTGTTTAAGAAAATATTAATGTCTGTAGTAAATATCTTATAAAGAAACGTAACGCCCCAAATAAATAATAATAATTGAATATTCACGGAGAAAAAAACTCTGGTAAAATTACCGTCTCGTATGGTAATGGCATATCTGGTAAAGAAAGCCATATTTTTGGTAATAAAATCAAAACTTCCGTGCGGTATTTAAACCAATCATATGGTAACGGTTTCTGTTCATATGGCTACGGTTTACCGGAAATTCTGGTTTTCGAAATTATAGTCCTTATTACCACACTTAAGTGAAAATGTACTGAAAGTAAATTACTACACTGAAAGTAAATACACTGAAAAGTAAATTTAATCAAATAAATTACTTTTATGCTATGTTCTAAAGATAAAGCATAAAGCTAAAATTTCAATATTCACTTAATTTCAGAACGTGCTATAAAACAATATTTTCCTGTTGATTTTACCAGAATCATTACCAAAGTGCTTCGGTAAAAATTACCGTATTTTTTAGTGTTCTCATAATATCATTAGAACAATCCTTCAAGTAATAGCATTTAAGGATATTGCTATAAGAGATTATTTCCACCAGAGGTCATCGCTATCGCTAATACAAAGTATGGATTCATTCATTTTAAGTATCTTTCTCTTTTGCTTAAATTGTTACTATTGAAAAAAAAAAATTCTTTTTGAAACGGTCATGTATTTCAGGAGGATGTTATATTTTTCCTGTGGTATTTGACAATGACAGAGTTGCAATCCAAAGGGGGTTCTCAATACATTCCCAACAATAATATTGAATAGATTGTTTTTTCTTTCTGATTTTTGTGATTTATGTCGTTTCTAAGATGCTTTTGTTGTTACCAAACGAGTTAAAGAATAACGGACATTTTTTTATTTCTCTCATTTAAAAATATATTTTGATCTTATGACCATACCTGAGAGATACATAACAATATAAAGAAAGCTTCTTAGAAACTCTTTCTTTAGAATTGATAGATTTAGAGATTTCTCAGCCAGGAGCTTGACGTACCAAAAGACTTATAAGGCATTTAGTTGCTACAGGAAACATGGATGAAAACATTTTAGAACCAGTTACTTCATTCTATGTCTGTGTATTTTATTATATTTTATAATCGTCTTTGAACAGCCGACCCAAATTTGAGTTCACAGCTACCAAAGTTCAACTCCATAGCTTTGCGATGAAACTAACCCGCAATTGCGTTACATCGAGAGAACCACGAAAACCTCCCACGGTCAGTCTGATGGCAAGGGGACTCCAACCCATTATTCGTCTACCATTGAGGATATTTTATGCCAGCACTGTGGTCGGTGAGAGCCGGGTGCGGAATTCGTATCGACCAGTCATCGCTGGGATTCGAACTCGTTTCATCTCATTGGGACGAGAAAGCTCTATCCCCTGAGCCATCCCGGCTCATATCTGCGTATTAGTGGATGGCATTTTTGTAATTAATTTTAAAGCGAATGAAGTGAAAAATCGAATTCCAGGAGAAAGTGCAAATGAAAAAAGAAAACCCTATTATAAATTAGATTAAGAAAGTTTAATTTTATGAGCCAAAAGAGTTGGAAAGGCTTGAAACAATTTTTCAAAAATGTACAAAACACATGAAGAGTGCTTATATTGATATATTTTAGGAACTACACCAGGAGAATATATAGAATATAACAAGTCAATAAATGACCATTTTAAGCTGAACTAAAAGCATAAACTATTAATACATTGCCAAAATTGATATTTTAAATTTTTTTGAGCTTCTAAATGGATATCATTCTGTTGTGGCTGCCAAAGTTATCTACTGGAACGCTACTAAAGCAGTCTTAGCCGCAGTTACTAAAGAAAAAAGAAACTCCTGCCAAAGAGAAGTGTTCAAAAATGGATAATCCTTAAAAACTTACTCAATTTTTTTATTATATTGTCTTTAAATGCTCTATAGCACTGAACTTATCAAGTTTCAAGTTATATGGATAATTTTTTCTAAATTCCGAAATTAATCTGAAAAAGTAATGAATAATTAAATAAATAAATAAATTATTACACAATCAATCAATAGACGAATGAATTGATGCATCAGAAAATTAACCGATGTATGAATCAATAAATGAACGAATTGAATTGATGCGACAGTGAATCGATCAATAAGAAAATAAATTAATTGATCAATCAGCAAACAATTTGTGAAGGAATGAATGAATTGGGGAATGAGCGAATCAATAAAATTCTAAATCAAGCTACAAAAAATTAACGAATTGACAAATTAGTGAATAACTTTAGAAGCGGTAACACGTTCTTATATTGATCCATAAATAACCGAATCAATGTAACTTTGCAGAAATGAATCACCGAATTCCTAAATAAAGGAATAAAATAATCAGTGAATCAATGAGCAAGCGAATTAAAGAATCAGTACACCAAATATTCAAAAATTAGTAAATTACTATAATACTGAAAAACAACTTAAGAGTGATTTTTCGACCTATTGATTTGCTTACTTATTGATTACTTGAGCCACTGCTTCTCTGATTCATTGATGGGCTGATTCGTTGTTTTGCTGATTTATTGATTCTTTTGTCCCTTTATTCATTGATCTGTTAGCATATTCACTATTTCGATAACTTTCAATTCTCTGATAAATGAGTAATTTAAAAATATTATTCACTAATTCGCTAATTTAACGAATCAATAATTCTTTTTTTGCTAATTTTTTGACACTACAATCCAAAAATGCATTATTTCCCCACTTATTGTTTTGTAGATTTATGATTTCACACATTAATTGATTCACTGTTCTGTTGCTTCATACAGTGGTTCTCCGAATTTACTTAGTTATTGAGTAGGTCATTCATTGATTCGTAAGCATTTCAAATCGTTTATTCATTGATATTAAACATAATGCAATATCTTAAAACAACAAATGCTTGAAATATCTGTGATCTATTTTGTATTAAATTAATGAACATTGTTGTTCTATGAATGAAAACAAAAAATGAAACAAAAAACATTCAAACTCAAGCAACAAATGAAATGCGAATCTGAAAAACTAGATGTATTTCAAAAGTGGGGAACTTTGAGGAAAGCTAAATTCACTTTTCATGTCTCACTTTGAATTTCATTTGAAATGAAATGAAACTACGGTTCTTGTCAATATCATGTCAAAATTTCACGCTGTTAATGGAACCAGAACATGTCGTTAAACGGTGCGTGTCCTCTAACGATTAATTTCAAATTGATGGAGCTTTTATCAAATTGTTTGATTCGCTTCATTTTGTTCAACTTGAAAAATAAATTATATGTAGCATTTCTTTTTTACCTCATAAGATTTAGAATTTATTTCTGAAATGTGAAAAATATGTTGCACATTATAAAACATTTTTCTAACAAAATTTACATATGAACTTATTTTATGAAGGAAAAAAACAGCTAAAAAAATGATTTACTCAATCTGTAAAAGAAACATTTTAATATGTTTTAAATCTATATATGTTCTCATATAAAACATATGTTTCTCATATATTTTATTTGTTTTATATGTTTACATATTTAACTCAATAAACAACCTTAATTTGCTAAAATAATTTTAAATTAACTTTGCACGTAGCAGTTACTCATCGAAGTGTGTTTTATATATGGAAACAAAATAAATTGCTGACATTCAACTATGTAATAAAAGAAAATGTTTAAGATGTCGTCGACACCAAATTGGTTCCTGTTCAAATTATACTCTACGGAAATATTCCTAGAACTCAATTATTTACGTTATAACTTTTTCAAAGAGAGAATTAAGAAAAAAGCACATTAGAAAAATTGGTTCAACCTGCAACCTTAATAAGGTATTAAATCAAACCATATTATATTGTAACCAAGTTCAGGCGAATTAATTTACACAATTATTGGTTTAATTTGGTGTTGTACTGAGGTTGGGGAAAATTGGAATGAGAATTTGGCTTTATGCTTCAAGAAGTTCCAAAACTTCTAACATTAAGGGAAGGTATTGTAGGAACACCGAGATCAAGATTTTGTAGGAACAGCGAGAGAGATTCTGTATCCCTTCACAGCCCTGTAAGTATTCATTATTTATGTATTTATTGCTACACATACATATGCAGACTTGAGACTTCTATGCTCAATTTACGGATGGGTGACCACATTTACCAACCAGTGAGGGGACCGAGGGTGTGCGGTATCGGTCCTCGTTAAACTGTTCTGTTATAAAATTCTCGAGTAAGTGCAACCTTGGGGATGCATAAATTTACTTATATTTATTTGCCGTTAACAGATCTGAAGTGTAGATGTAGTTGGTTCTATGGATGTAACTGCTATAACACTGGATGCATATTCTTTTCAAATTGAAAAGAGGTTTTCAGCCATTTTTTGTATTTACAAATAAACCTACATATCTAAGTGAATAAAAAAAAATCCCTTCACACACATGAAAGATGGATAAAATAGCCATCATCGTTTGTAACATCTAAGTTTAGTATAATTAAAACACTTTAATAGAGCATTTTGGTAATTTTATAGTGATACTTTATAGCACGGAATAAAAGCGTTTTATTTCGCTAAATTTACTTTACAATTTTGCATTTGTTACCTAACGTATGGTAATAAGAGCTATAATTTTGAAAACCAGAATTTTCGTCATACCACTACCGTAATGAGCGGTAAAATTATCAAATGAATGGTTTAAATGCCGAATAGTTTGGTTTTATATCCAGAAATCTGATTTCAGAAATTCATTTATTAATTTATCAGAAATGTATTTACTATACAAGTATCGAAATTTTCCATGATGTACATTAGGAGTCGCAAATAAATATTGAAAGTAGGAAATTTCAAAAAATGCTGTAAAATGTAGCAAATCACTATTGAGGAAGGAGGGACTTGAAACATCGAAAGTACTTTGCTTGTGCTGTGAAACTTAAAGATTATTCTCTGTTTTTTTTACCGACAATTGATCACACTTCAAAATTATTAATCCAGCTTTTCAAAGCAGTGATTTATTCACTTTTGGAAACGTTTTATTTTATTCCAAGCGTAAATACTAATTCGGGACACTTTCTGTATATAATTGTTATGTACATTTAAAAAATACATATTTAGGGTGCTAATTTCAAAGAACCTTCCTTGTGTGCAAAATATTAGGTTTTCATACATTTTACTCTATTTTGTTTTTAAATATTTCATGTCTGAATGTTGACAATGATAAATACACTTTCTAATTTACTAAATGGTAATTCCAAATTAAAAAAATGAAACAAATGTACTATACTTGAATAATGCATCTAATTATATCCTTATAACGTTTAATTATGAAACACTTATTACAAGTATCAAAAGTTAAAAAAAGAAAATAAAAAATTTTAAATATTATTTTCCAAATCAGAAATATTTAATAAGCCAATTTTTATTGAAATTAAAGTTGAGATAAGTTAATGTTTTTTAAAAAAAAATTCTTTATCTCTTTTTCTTATGAAATTTTCCAAAGGTGCGTAAAAAGCTTCGCAAAATATTTTCTTATCGTTTTCAATAAAGTTTATTAAAAAAAAAGTTAAGCAGAAAACAAAATCCTGATCTCTATCTTGTAATAAATATCACTTGAACTTAATGCTGCATATCAATAGAGCATCATTTGCCCGGTATGGGGTAAAAAAAACATTAAAACATGAGCGCAAATATATTTCACGGAAGTTCTCAAAAGCTGGGATTGTGACACTGAACTATACTTTAAATTCTGGTAGCAATTTAATTTTCAATTTACCGTTACTATTTAAGAATCAATTTATAATTATGTCTAGTGACACACGTAAAAGAAAACTCTGATGGAATTACCATAATATATGGTAATAACATTTCTAGTTAAAAAAAAATAATAATTATGACTAATATCAAAATATACAGCATTTAAACCATTTTTTTAGTAATTTTTCCGTTCATATGGTAACAGTTTATAGGAAACTCTAGTTTCTAAAATTATGGTTCTTTTTACCATACATTTATTAACGATAATGAAACTGCATAGTAAATTTAACAAAAAAATGGGTTTTTTTCTGCCAGACTTTAAAGTATAGCTATCACTGTTCTTCAGAAACTGTTAAAACTGTTCCTGGATCACCACGCATTTAGTAAAAAATAAAAAAAATGCAAAGCTGAAAAGTGAACTTAGCATAATAAATGGTTTTTAAACCCTGTTCTAAGATATCATGCTGAGATTCACCACATTAACCAAATTTTATGACATATTTTAAAACCATGTTTTATTGTTAATTTTACTGAATTCATTACCAAAGGGTCTCTATAAAAGCTTTTTTGGTGATCTCCTTCAAAGGAAACACGGTCATATTCTGCTATTTCAAAACTTTTTTGTGACTAAATTTTTCCATTTTTACCAACCAAAAGGAAAAGCATGCATGTTGTTAACTGAGTTAATGCAACGCTAAAAAAATAGTATCTAGATAATTTACAAATAAAAATAAAGTTTAAATAGGATTCTTATTTAATAATATACTTAACAAATGGCAATAACAGATAAATTATATAGCTGAGTGCAAAAGTTTTAGGAAAAGATATTTAGTCTTTTGGTGCAAAAAGAAAAATAACGCATGGAACCGAGATATTATTTTTAAAAATATGCATTTGCATATGTTTTTATGAAATATTTCTGTAACAAAATGCCATTTCCTTACACGTAAATTAGGATTATCTAAATATGATTAGGAAAATGTTACACACGCCACAGCTGTAATTTTTTTTGTAAATTTATTTTAAAAAATCTGATGTCCTGAAATTTTATGAAAAAAGTTATCATAGTGCTAATTTCATTTATTGAGAAATGCATATTGAATTGTGTATTCCATAAATCATGAATAATTAGTGCATATAACATAAATATCAGCAGAAATCAGCTACTATTAACGTTATTGCTCCCACTTTTAAAGAAGCAATAAATTAAGTCTTTATTTTAGAATATTTTTTAATTAAAACATCTTTTATGGTGCTTAGTAACAAAGTCTTGATTTTTACGGTTTAAGTTTAAGTAGAAATAAAATTAATTTAAAGATTCTATTGCCGCTTTGGTAAAAATTTACGAAGATAAAAAAATGAATAAAATCCTTTTAAACTTGAAATTTGCTGCCCAAAATATATTTCAATGAATAAATTTAAGCGAAAAATATTGCAACTCATTAAGTAATAGCTGAATAAATTGAAAATTGGTATTAATATTGGACTCTCCATAAGTCAGCATGAGGGACGGGCACCAGAAACTGACTTCAAGACAACAATTATAAGAAACACGAATAGCTTGTGATTTCTATAATTTTTAATAAATTATGATTGTTGTTTAACAACAAATTATGAAAAATACATTTTTAATAATTTTTAACTATGAGTGCTCACTTTTATGTAATTCAGTTAATATAGAAGAATCCATACTGCGAATTACTTGTTCGTTTTTTAAGTTCTGCATATAAAAATAATTTTGAATAATCCAGAGACACATAAGTTCTGATTGACGAAACATGCTAATGAAGGAGCATAATAGCAAACATTTTCTTTTTTAAAATTTGAGGAATAAGCTTGTAAACAAGAATCAAATAAGATCATCAAAATTATATATGGTACTTGTATGACTAGTTACTATAACAATTTTACTATATTATTACTATTATTACTATAACAATTTATAGCTACTATAACAATTGCGTTCGCAATAAAATAAAAATAGTACTGCTAAACTGTTTCCTGTAATGATACCATAATTGTGGCTAAATAAGAAAAAATTAAATTATAATGAAATATTTATTAAAGTGCATCCGTAAAGCAAGAACTGCTTAAGAAGAAGTTTCCCAAAAGTTTTGTTAGTGGCGAGTTTTGAAAAACTTTGGGCTACGCTTCCTCGATTGCCGTAATTGCTTGCTCTTTTAGATTGGAAGGAGGGCTTCTTTCTAGATTAAAGCATTAGCAGATTGATGCACAAAACATCTGTAACATATCAACCCTTGCAATCACATCTGAGTAACCTTTTATAGGTTTACATTGCAAGGAGTCTTATTTATTAGCTCTTTCAGAAAATATGAATTTAGATTTGATTTTATACGGAAGTTTTTGATAGTTTTAATGATTACTTGCACATTAGATCACGCCTGAGTAAGCTTTTAGAGTTCTTTGTTTACAGTGAAGGAATACTTAATCTTCTTTATTAGCTGTTTCAGAAAATATGAATTCAGATTTTATTTTATACCGAAGTTTTTGATAGTTTTAATGATTACTTGCACATTAGATCACACCTGAGTAAGCTTTTAGACAGTGAAAGTTTAAGTTTTTACAGTGAAAGGATACTTAACTTTATTTATTAGCATTAATTTTTTTCTAAAAAATCTAAGTAAGGTTGTAAAAGAAAGTTTTTGATTGCTTTAATAATTTCTGACGCATTAGAGAATAACTCAAGTAATGATATGTATGTTCTTCCACATTTGGACTTAGTACGTGTTAAAATGTATTTTTAACCGAATACGAAACATTTATGGAAGTTAATATGTGTCTTACAACTAGAGCTTTTGCCAAGAATTCCACGCATCGAAAAACAAAGAGTAAAGAGTGTAAATAAAATTTGGTTTCAAATTTTGTGGTGATTAACCGTAAATATATATTGAAAATCACTTTTATTTAATATTTGTTCATTAAATGAAAATTCCTGTATTGGAAGGCTTATTTCTTTAAGGAGTAAATTTATCTTTACTGGGAATACAAACCTTTCATTTCAGAAAGATTATCGTAAATGTTAAAATGCTTCGAAAAAATTTTTAAAAATTTCTTTTAAATGCTATTTGACACGCTAATTTGTTTAGGAATCAAAAGCAGTTGAAAATTTTTATAATTCATAAACGTTTTCTTCCTCAGTTGGAAATAACAAACTGGGGGGGGGGGGACTTATTAAGTCTCTAAATACAAATGCCATTACATGCGAAGAATAGTAAATAATAAAAGATTTATTTAATTTTTATGGGATTGTAATAATGTAATCACATTTTGAAAAATTGTAGTTATGAATTGATATAACTGCAATCAGTGATAATAGTGTAGAACAACGAAGAAAATAAAATTGGACTAAATATTTATACTTAATGAAACGATCATTGTAAGGGACATTGCAAAATCGAAATGCATGCATTTTGTAACATCCCTGAAATATTGATTCATAAGAATTTTTATATTTTACCTTATGTTATTAAAACCCTGTCAATTTTACCAAAAAATAATATTCAGTTAAATTTTAAAGTAGTTTACTATTTATAAGCTTTTAAAATAATTTGTATAAGAACAAAAGACATTAACTACATTGTTAGAAAATTTGGAACAAATCGAAAAACACGGTTCTTAAAATTTGTCACAATCTTAATATAGTTGAATCTTATTATTGTACTTTGAAACTATGGTCCACTTTTAACGGAATTATGGTTCAGTTTAACACTTTATCAAATTTTCAGCAAATTCGCATTGAATAATGGTGAAAGATTATGGTTTAACGAGGAACCGACTTTTCTAATAAATACATCATTGTCCAGTGTGAATTTTTGTAAGTAGAAATGTATAGAATTTTTAAGAATAGGAGAGAGTATTGAAGCCATATCTTTATAAGTTGAAGGTTAATATTTACAGTTATTTAAACATATTATACTCAAAAAGAAATTCATTAGGATTAAAAATACAAAATATAGTTTATCTCTCATACACGCGCTAATTATTAAAATTATTAAAGTTTTGCAAAGGTATTTCCAATTTTAACAAAGCCTATTAACCAATTTTTTTCTAATATGATAGGTCGCATAACCATTTTACTTAAAATGCTTTTTTTTTGTATAAAAAATTTCTTTCTTTTATCATGATTTACAAAATAAAATTTGTATAAATTCCATATTTGGAAGTTAAAATTCTTTCTTCCTCGTGCTTTAAAGTGCACAAAGTAAGGCTTTTCCTTAAAAAAATATATATTAGTCTTATTGGTTGTTGTATAATGTTTCCTTAGCATGACAAGACGAACAATATTACAATAATTGACAAATTCTACAATAAGTGAGGTTATGTTTTGAGCTATATTAAAATCAATGCATAAAATATCACCAATGTATAAAATGCCGATGATTGCAGAGTTATTTAGTTATACAGCATAAGCTATTAATATTCTTGAATAAACCTCTAAAATATCGCTAAAAAGCTGTATAAGAAAAGAATGGAGAAGAATGAAGCTATAAGTATTAAATGAATAAATTAGTTTTACTGAAAGTGGAAATTAAGATCATTATAATTTTTCTTCTTTGCGTAATAATGACAAATGTATTCACACTGAAAGCATTTATAAAATATAAAATAAATAATATAAAATAAAAGAAATCAAGAATATTAGAGCAATAGACAGAAATAATAAACAATAAAAATATAAATATAACCATGTAAATTAAGCTATGTTTGTTATAAAGTGAAAAATAACGTGAATAAAGGGCAAATCAAGTACGGACTCGGACATACTATAGTTTCAGTAGTCTAGACAAGAATCTTCTTCAGTATCTTAACGCCCAATGACACTAGAAAAATAAGGTGATAAACGGGTGCAAAGTGGTTTAACAAATCAGGACAGATGATCAAGTTTGTCAGAACAGAGGAAACTGTTCACCCCTGCTTTTCATATGCCAAACTTGATTTCTGGGAATCATTCCATATTTTGAAAAATTCGGATTTAGTTATGATTGTACTAGTATCCCACCCTTTCTCTATGTTTGGAAATCTATTCTAATTTAATCTTTTCCTCCTGGGTAAAAAAAAAACTCTATTCCTAGAAATATGTATCTAAACGATGTATAATACTTTTAAATAAACACAACGAAAGGTTACAAAAAATGACTCCAAAAGTAATGTAACATTTTAATATTCCAAGAAAACATTTATATAGATTTTGAGGCACCGATTACGAATATGTTATTTATTTTGAGACCGCATGAATGATTTTTGAGTTAGTCTCACAAAACTTTAATGGTGCATAATTGAAATAAAAAGATTTTAAAAGAGAATAGAGTATACTTTGTGATACGTAGAATAATATTAAAGCAAACAAAGTGAATAAGCACAAATAAATTAACAGAAATGGGCACACTATAGTTTTAGTTCTATGAACAAAAACCTTCCGCAAGTCTAAAAACAAATTTAATTTCCAAATGCCAATGTTTACACGCTGAAAAAAGTTCTTGTTTTACAGAACCAGAATGTCCATTTCTGTAAGTGAATTTGTTTAGTCGCATTCTTTTGCTTTAATTTCATAAAATAATTTCAATTAACAAAAAAAAGATAAAATAAAGAAAAAATGATTCTCAGGGGGTGCAGTGGTTATTTATACTATTAACCGTGCCAGGAAGCAATTTATACTCATAATTATTTTGTTCTCCATTTGTTCAATATCTGCCCGTTTTTTTTTTTTTTTTGGCTTGATTCGGAAACTGGAAATGTGTAGTAGAAATGTCTTAAAATTAAAAATGTTTTCAATAATTTTACATGTAAAAATTTGAGGTAATCTCGGAAATTACTACAAGTCAAATAACAATCCCTAGATCTGTACCTATTTGTGAAAATTAAGTTATACTGCTCGGATCGATGAGAAAATCAAATGATTTAGTTCTAGGACAGCCAATACAAAACTGTAAATTATTTTTAAAATTATTTAAATTTTTTTTAACCAGTTTTTTCAATCCAGAAATTTTCAGAGACAGGGATCAGGTATCATCCAGATACTTTTCAGAATGCTGTTCTAGAAATTATTTTCATCACAAAAATTTCAAATGTTCTGGAGAAGAATTTACAAAATGGGCACATTGACACTTACATTGAACAAAATATAGTTTTCATTACCATTAATAAAAATATTGGTTGTTTTAAAAATATTCATAATGAAAAAATATATTAGAAAATACATAGAGTTAAACACCTATAAAAGGCTGAAGTAAAACTCCTAACAAAAATTACAGCAAAAATCGTAAATTAATTAAAGTATAATATGCGCAAAACTTTTGTAAAAATTATGTTAACCATCAGTTTTAAAACAATGATCTCATAAGCGAAAAATTCTCGTTCTTTCGAATTGCACCACCCTACACGGAGGAAAAAAAATTACTGTACTCCATAGTAATGACATTTCTGGCAAAAAAAAAACAACTGCTTATTTCTAGTTAATAAAACCAAAATATACGATATTTAGACCATTCATTCGATAGTTTTTTCGTTCATATGGAAATGATTTACCGGAAATTTCAGTTTTCACAATTATAGTTCTTACTTCCTCAAATTTAGTTGTTGCCGTCGGACATTAGGGCAGAGGGGGTGCGATTGTTCTTGTTTTTCAGTGGCACCATCTATGGCCAAGAATTCGACTTCTGCCATACCCATAAGTCACATCCATGCTTCACATCCAGTCATACATTCATTAAGTCATCCAAAGATCGCAATTTTGACCTGAACCAGACAACGATCAATCTCCAATTATTGGAACATGGAGGACTTTGTGACCCGACAGATTTAATGTGCTCCTGTTACCATTTACTATACGGGAGTCTCGGCCGGCTGGACTCCTGTTTTCACAAACGAGAGTCCAGCACCCTGCAAACTAGGCTATCCCGGCCATCTCACATTTATGAAAAAATACAAAAGATACTAATATATTGAAATATTTTCAATTACGTCAGTTTTACGCAAATTTTTATAAAAGTAGTTCTGTAATTAAAATTTTATGACAATTTCCCTACAATCATTATGAAAAGACTTCCCATTAAAACAAGGAAAGTTGCTTAATTCTTTGTAATCTATTTTTTTGTGTTAAATATGACAATTTCTAGTAATAGTAGACACCTATTGGTAGACAATGTATTTCAATCTTGTTATAACTACAACAGTAAATGTTTTTTTTAAAAAATCATAAACTAAGACTTTTGTACGCTGTATAAGAGTAAAATATCAGCGTATAAAGTGTTCCACATAATTTGCGGTAAAGAAAAAAGTTAGTAAATTTTTTTTTTTTTTTTTTCAAATTAGTTATGCTTAACCAATTCATGAAACTTGCATTGTAAGCAGAAATGCCGGTATAAAGTAATTTAATATTTAGAGGGTTGGAGTAAGAACGAGTTTCAATGCTAGAAGTTGTGATAATAATTACGCGATTTCCCGATAAATATTAATTATATATAACAGTAAGTTGGCAAATTGTAAGTTTGAAGTGACTTTTATAATGAAGGTACAAATTATTTCGTTGAACAGTATCAATAATTAATCGAATAGGCTTTTACCCGCTAAATTTACAATTTGCTTAAAAAAAAATCTCGAGCGATTCCAAGACGAAACAATTTATATCAATATTAGAATTTTGAGAATCATCACAGTATTTCGTTTTATTATTTTCTTTGAAATACTTTTACCTAACACGAGTGTAGATTCCGAGTGGAATGAGGGGGATTCATCCCCCTTAACTTTTGGAGATAATCCCCGCCCACATTCGATTCTATATTTTGGAGATGGAGGATAATCTCCTTCACGTTTGACCCAATCTAAGTAATCGGATTAAAATATTACATCGAAACTTCGTTCAAAAATTAAGGAAATTTATAAGTCCTGAAATTGTAATTTACTGAAATAATTGTGTTTTGACTGTGATTGTTAAAAAATTTAAAATAACAATAAATCACGAGCCTTACAGTGAAGTTGTTTACCTATATTGAATTCATTCATATTAAGCATGGAATGGCAGTAATAATTTAAATCAAGATTATATTCCATTATGATTATTTTATTACAATTACAATCAAGGTTAGTTATAATAAGTTGCGATCATTATTACTTGAATTATTATTACTTGAAATCGCAGCTGACTAAAATCGTGGATTCTTATTAATTGTAAGTCACTTATAATTTTAATTGTTATTAATTGATATTATTATTAGTTTTAATCGTAGATTATTCTTACTGGATTATTAGAACTGGATAATCACTACATGTAATCGTATATCATTATTGCTTAAATTTTTTTTTCTTCGTGTTTTTACTTTTACAGTTTTACATTACATTTTTTTTAATTACATTTTTTTAAATTATATTTCACAATTACATTTTTGTTTCATTTTACTTGAAAACGTGGATTATTATTTCTTGTAATCGGTATATTATTATTGCGTATAATCGTAGCTTATTTTTACTGGCAATCCTAGATTAGTTTAATAATCTAGTGTTGGACTAAGGGAATAGTTGTAATTTTAAATGAAAATTTTTGATAATCATGATTTAAATTGTAATCGTTAATTAAGAATGCTTGTTAATTAGTAACCCAACTCAGACACTGGTCTTCTTATTCATTAACTGAAGATTCTTGCTATTTTGTTTAAAAATAAAAAAAAACCTAAAAAGTTCAAATAATGGTTGATAGATGGCGTTGTTTTCACCATTTCTTTCGATGAGCCTTTCTCAGAGGATTCGTTATTCACGACCGATCGCATCTGTAGTAGAGCGCGATTGCAGAGGAAAGAAAATCTTTTATTTAATAGTATCTTCTTTATTATTCGCAAAAGACGAAAAAAAAAAAAAAAAAAACAAGATAATAAATACAATTGACAGTATCTTTCCAATCATTTACAATACAAGGTCGACACCCAATTAAACAGGGTGAGACCAGCGTTATTTTATTATTTCTACAAATTTTTTTCTGAAAAGATTATACCAATGAAAATATGCAACATTTCAGAAAGGTAATAAAGTATTAAGACTTTGTTTTTAGATATCTGAAAGATATCTTTGTATTTGCATATTTACGAGACTTTTTCTGCTTTAAACAAATAATTTTTTATAAGTTTGAAGAAGAAAAATACTGAATCGATTTGAATGACCACAAACTTAATCAGAAGAAGTTGAAAAGATTTCAATTTAAGAATATGAACTATGAATCAAAGATCACCAATATCTTAACACAAAATGAATTTATTTTGCACGTTTTGTCTTTTAAGTACATGGTTCAAAATTGAGAAAGAGCTTTTTGAGACACGTATTCTCATGCGCACCGCCACCAGTAAACACTGTCAAACCATCAGAGAAGGATTTAAAGCTGAAATGATATTTAAAATATAGTCTAATGATACATGGTAAATGTCGAAAATTTTCGTCAACATCAAGTATCGGTAGTAATTGAATATGATAAAAACAGAAAATGTATCTATCATTTTTGAAGTATTAGTTTATTATCATATTAAGTCACATAGAACTTGCAGTTGTTTTAAATATATAAAAAGTTTTTATAATGGCTCGCAGTCATTTTTTGTAATTAATAAAATTGTTGAGGAAGTTTTTTTCATCATTTGGATAGCAAAAACTTTGTCTTCCTAAAATTATTGTAAATCGAATAGTGTTAATTACACGATGCAAAAATGTATCTATATAATCAAATTTTGAAGTGTTAGAACAAAGTTTAGCTTACTAAATAGTTCAGATGATATTGTAACGTACAAAGT
The DNA here is from genome assembly GCF_982258835.1 of Parasteatoda tepidariorum. Taxonomy (NCBI): domain Eukaryota; kingdom Metazoa; phylum Arthropoda; class Arachnida; order Araneae; family Theridiidae; genus Parasteatoda; species Parasteatoda tepidariorum. The sequence goes on from NC_141765.1 coordinate 84,387,602, forward strand.
AAGACACAAAAACTTATTTTTTCTGATTAAACTTGACTTTTTTTTTTAATGTATTCGGATTTTGTAAACTTAAAAAGCGAGGAGTAGTCGTCAAAATATGAACTGAGAAAAAAGTACCAAGGTATGTTAACATTTACCAAGCAGATCTCAAAACAGATTTTTAAAAAGAAAACGCAAAGTTGCCAACGAAAAAATAAGCAATAAAATGAAGCTGAAAAATGAGACTAGAAAAACTGTGATAGTCGAAAGGCAAATTTGAACAGGTTACTTTTCCAAGAGCTATTTAGGTTAGTAAAGTGTAACCATGGAATCAGCATTCATATGAATGAAATAAGATTTTAGATCAAGATGTCACATTATAAGTTGATGTGACAGTGATAAAAAGAATTTACACAAGCGGTAAAAGAAACCCTATATGACATTTTAAGTTGATGTGACAGGGGTAAAAATAATTTTTGGTGTTATTGAATTTAAATTCATGCCCAAGGATCTAAGAATGTGCAGATATAGATGATTCATCGAATGCTCGATGCCGTGTTCCTTTAATATTCTAAATTTTAAAGCATGTTTGGTTTGCCTTATGTAGTCAATGTTAAATTGGCAACTTCTTTTCCTCATTGAAGAAAATTTAGTTTTCCCCTTCACAAGTACATCTTTCCACTTTCATTCATTAGGATTATTAATTTTATATGGTATTAATAGTTAAGTTAGAAAAGTGGCTGAAAGTTAGAGCCCAGCTTTCAGCGCATTTAATCTGGTTTAATTTAATGCAAAGATTTTTGCATTCAATTATGAAACTTGTTTATCCAAAGATAGTTCTATGTTTAAAAAAAAGACATTTTTATGATAATTTTTACTTTTATTATTTAATTTTTGCAGCGATCAAATAACTTTTGAGTTAGATGGTATGCACTTTTTTATAGTATATATGCAAAAATTTATACGAAATCAGTTAATTAGTTTCTGATTAATAAAATTTCAAAAAAGTAATTTTTAAATTTTTTTCTTCTCAAAATTGGTTGATTCCGCTAAAAAGCTTAGGTTTTGTTATATAAAATAACACAGTTTAATAATATGAAAAAAATTAAAACGTAAGGCATTCAAATTTTATTATTTTAAATTGAATAGTAGAAAATTATAAAAGGCTATTTATTCATGAAAGGGTTTTTGGATAATTTACTGCAGGCAAAAATCTTCTGATTTGCGTTAATAGTTAATGATGTGGAGAAGTAATAGTCAACTTTTAACAATTCTCCAGACAAAAGTGGGATTTCCCCTATTTTTGAAAAATCTGAATTCGTTAATAAAGTCCTATTTAGTTAAAAAAAGTTTTTTTTCCTTCTTTTTTTGGTATCGTATAACAAAATATATTATAATTAGCATGTTTAAGGTCTCCACCGTCAAAAAATTTGTAGTATAAAGAATAGTGTTGTAACTAGTGTGAAAATGAACCATATTAGCATACATCTTCAACTTGATTACTATGGTTCAACTTGAATACATTGTAACACCGTTTAAGGTTAACCGTATTATACTTTAAGAGAACATATTCTGAAAGTGGAAAACCAAGGTAAGTAAAAACCTGATCATTCTAGGTTTTATGTACTATTAAATATTTTTTGTGCTTGTTAATTCAAATATAAATGAAGGTATACAAAAATTTGCCACCGAACTGGCAGCATTCAGTTTCTTATAGAAGATTTTATCGAAATTTTTTATTCAAAAGGAAAATAATGTTCATTTAGGTAAATTTTGTAACAGGACTGACGTAAACCCAATGTACTCCAGTTATATTTTCCCCGACAGACTTTGTTTTTAACACCGTTAAGACAGAGATAGTATTCCCACTAACATTACGTGCAGTATAACCGATTCCAGTTTTGTGCCATCTAACTCAACTATAATGTTCATTCAACTAGCCTAGACTGTCTCAACATTTTATTTTTTTACCTCAAACTTCATAAATAAAATTAATATTCATATTTTACAACAAAATTTTTTGCTTTTTCAGCAACAGAAAAATATTTAAATATAAAGAGATAATAGTTATTAATAGAGATAAATAAATGACTCTAATTTGCGCTTTATTACATAATTGATGAATTTCCCATGCATATCAATTGCATAATATGCATGTGTGAAATGGACTATTATTACGAATAAGTTATTATTTATTACTGCAGACGATTGAATCATAAAAAATAAAATAAAGAAGTTACAAATAATTTTTTCATAATATTATCCGAGATATAAGATATATTATTTAATTTTGAAAAAAACTCATTTCAGTTTTTTTTTCCTTCGCAAATTGACTTTTTTACTTTGTTTTCTTGCACACTTCTCATATTTTGTCAGCTCGAAATTCTGACTTCCAGTGTGTTGAAAAATTCCTTTTTGTTAATCTTTAAAAGAACACAACTCAATTTTTAGCCATTAATTTTTTCAGAAAGCTGCTTTTCATAACAAAGAAGATAGAAAAACTTATAAATTATCTCTTCTGAAGGCTTCGTGATTTTTGGAGAGAAGCCTTTCTCGAAATTTTGAAAATAATTTTAATTTTTTAAAATTTAGCTATTAATTAAACTAAGATCTCAGTAACATTGTTTATCAAATGAACTTTTAAGATTCAATAATAAAGTTCAATATATTTTGAGTTCTCACTCTATTCCTTATTCTAGGCATATAGGTAATTGCGATTTAATCCTAGAGGGAAAGACAACATTTGATAAGAGTTTGAATCAAATTAATTCTACTAAAAATTCCTTATTTTTAAAGAACTCACGAAATAAAATATAATTGATTTTTAAAACCTTGTTTTAAACCCCGGATGGTCAACGTTTTCTTTCATAACTAATAGATGGCACCATCATAGTTAACGAAAGATTTAAAAAAATTTGCTTCTTGGAGAGTTTTTTTCCAAGACCTGTTACTTGTTTCAAAATAATGATAAAAACTACATTTATTCTACCAATTTCTATTTATTATAGATTCAAGGAATGCTCTACACAGATTTTGCTATATAGATGATTTTATCTCTTCTAGGTGATTTCCACCATGTAATGTTTCAGCTGAACATAAAAACTGAAAGAATCCCTGATACATTCACCTATGTACAGTCACTGTCCTAATTATTGGACGCACTATAAAATTTTATGAAAAATCTTAATTATCAAGTGATATTATACAGCCTTATTTTTTTTAAGCGACTGAAACTGATTTGCACTTGTTTACATTTGTTTATCAATTGGTTAATATTGTAATGCAATACGTTAAAAATAAATACAAATAGGAAGTAAAAAAAAACTCTTGAACTAAAAACCATTGCATGTTTGTTTAAATATAAAAGTATTGCGCATAAACTCGTGCAAAACATGCTATTATTAAAACACTACAGTGCGTATAATTTGGTCTAATTATTATAATATACTAATATAATATCTGATGCAATAAATATTCTATATTTATATAATATATCGTCTAGTTTATCCAATGATCGAACTTATATCATGCATCTCTAATTTAGCCAATTGATACACGAATGTAAACAATTGCAAACCGGTTTCAGTCGCGTAAAAACAAAGCTGTACAGTATTACCTGATAATTAAGATTTTTGCAGGGACTGTATACCATTATACATATACCTTTGAAATCCTTGTCAAAATTTATGTTCTTTTAAATTAGAAAAAAGTGCTTTATTAAATAAAAGAACCGATCGTCCGTGTAGATTAATTTGTAATGCATTTAAAAACATTTTTCTCTTTAATATTAATTAATTATTTTAAAAGGTATCAAAATATGCATATTAAAAGTGTTCATTACAAAACATCCTGTTTATAAAATTTATAGAGCTGCCAACCACAACTAAATAGGCATTAAATATCTGATTTGAATAAAAGAGCATGATTTTATGTTCTAGTACAGTTTTTATATTTACCTTGCTTAAATATTAATTTGTAACTCGGGATTGTTTATTAATTTTACACCTCTATTATCAACAGTATAGTTCAGACTATAAAAATGCCCTCTTTAGATGACGAGAGCTTTCTTCTTAGAAAAGTTGCTGTTCGAACCACGTTGCAAACAAGGTTTCCAATTTCAATTGAAGACATAATATCTCTTATAAGCTTTTGAATTAAGCAATTAAGTATCTCTCTTGAAACTATACATATAAAATATAAAAATAGGCTATTCTATAGGCTATGTAAAAATAGGCTATTGTATAGGTTAAAATCATAAAATATAACTCTAAATGGCTAAGAATGATTATAAGCTATTATGTGGGAGGTGTTCACTAGTTTATTATGAACAATATGATTATGCCTTAGTAAGAGAGCACTATACAGTGGGAGAAACATTTTATGGAGAATTATGTTTCCTCTCTATTGGCATTCAAAAATTTAAAGTTTAGAGAAAATTGTGTTCAGGTTAATCATGAAGTTTCAAATACTGAAAAAATGTTTTCAAAATATGAAAATATAAATAAATTACTTACAAGATAACTTCCCCAGTGCGTAAACCTAAATAATTCTGCTGTATATATTTTTATTTTGGTATTTTGAAATTTCTCTTTTAGCATTTGAAACTTGATGGTTTTCCCTTGGTTTACCTGTTCTCACTTTTCTTCAATTTTAAAATACTTATGTAGGCCAAAAAGAATTTGCTATGAAAGATTTCTCCCATGGTATAGCTTTCTCTAAATATTACCAAACCCTTTTTGCGCTTTTGTTTATTTTATGCTTAATTTGAAAAATTTTTATGCTCCGAAGGAACTGGAAAAAGACTGATGTTTTCAGGAAGATTTCTTTCCTTTTTCTTTTATTTATTTTTTTAAGCTAAAAGAGGTTTTTAAATCATACAGTTTCCTAACAATTGAGTTAAAAGAGACTCCTAAATATAATGGTAAAGATCTCCCCCCCCCCATAAAGTTAAAGCCTTAGAGCTAAAGTGACAAAAAGTTTCCTAAACATAAGAATTCTAAAGCCATGAGTCGCGGGAAAAAAAGCCATGAGTTTAGAAAAAATAAGGTCTGAATTTTTGAACTTGCAGGCGATCACATGTTTGTAGATTACTAGGTATGATGCTGCACTTCCAAAAGTACCGTTTGAAGAAACACGAGTATCCTTCATTCGAAGCAAGAACAAGAATACCATTCTCACTCAAAGAAATTTCAATATTACCGCAACTCGTATGCAGCATGAAAGAAATAGAATGAAAAGCATCCATAAGCAATTATAAGTATTCATTTTTGGATACACACCCATCATCAGCTACAGTAAATTCGAATTTTTTTTCTCAGGTATGCTTGAATTTTTATGATAACTTTAATATAAAGCAATTCTCGTTACCGTTAGAATAATCAACTAAAATATTAATTGGTACACATAATGATTAAACACAATTGTTCATTTTTAATTGCAGTTTAGAAAAAACTATAACCGTTATTCATTATTGACAGTTATTGCGAAGTAATCAATTATTTGAGGTCATAACCATAAGCGATCGCAGGTAATCAAAAAATTCGTAATTATTAATAATCATGATTACAGGTATTCATGTTTATATGGAATCATGGTCATGAACAATTGGCATTGCATGTAACCACAATTTATGTTTACTAATAATCAGAATCTATGGATTAAAGACAATTATGATTGTAAAAAAGAATAAATATTTGATAACAATACACGTAATAATAGTTTTACATAGCTTGATTAAGTAGTTACATTTCAATATATTTTATTTATACAGAATGTTCTGTATAGATCATCCTCAATTTATATTTTTAGAATTCATATCAAAAAAGAAAACAAAAGAATAAACACATGGGGATCGCAAATTAATATTTAACTGAGAAAAAAATGACAGTACAGGAAGCCAAATGTAATAAATAACAAGGCAGGTTTGATTGCGGGAGGAAACAGAATGGAGTTTAAAGATGATTAGTTGAAACACCTTCAAGTATAACTTCCAATTTAACTTGTTTTGACATTTTTCTTTCTAACGCCTTCCTTTATTGTAATTTGTTAGATTTCAATAGCGTTTTTATTTCTTCCTAGCTTAAATATTACCGTGCATACTTTTTTGTTTTCATCTTTGAAGACGATTCTAAAAATAAATATTAAAGGTGATTATTGGAGAATAACCTGCATATTTGAAACTGATGATGTCAATCAGTTGGACAAAATATATCAATCATACAGAATATGCAAATATCACAATTAACCGATGCGATATAATAAAACGTCTAAGAACTAATTAATGAAGGAGAAATTGACAAAACAATATGCATTCAATAAATCAGTAAATGAAAAAGCAAATAGTGCGAGAGTGAATAAATTAATCATTGGGTCAACGAATCAATCAATTAGAGAATAAATTAATAAGCGAATAAATAAATGAACGTGCAAATAAATCAAACAAAGAATCAGTTCTGATTTGTTTATTTTCTCATTCCTCTATTCGTGTATTTGTTTATTTCCTTACTTTTTACTCCACCTATTTATTAATTCGTCTAATGCTGGCTAATTTAAAGATTTACTCACTATTTGATTGTCAATTCGGTGATTTGCCCATTCATAAAATAGCCGATGTATCTTATTCATTAGTTAAACTTAGAATGCTGTTAAATGCTGTTGGACTATCGTTGTTTTTGCCAGTAAATGATAATAAAATTTATAAAATTAATTAGCTACCGCATGCATGAGAAGTCCAACTACTAAAAAATATATATATTTTTTTAATATTAGTACCAAAAAATATGAAAAAAAAATTATGTTTATGGTCTAGGCACAAGATTATAAAAAAAAAAAATTTTGAATCATGATGACAAATTATTTACTTCCAACTTTGGTTACAATTGATATTATGATGACTTGTAGTTACTATGAATTTCAGATGTTAGTAATAATCACGATTAATCATGAATTTAATAGGCACTTTTATTTTTCGGGAAATATTTATCGTATTTATAAAAGTTTCTGAAAAATAACAAAAGGCAATAAATGCAATTACGTTGTTGTTCCTAAGATTAGTTTATTTAAATGCATAAAATAATTTCTACTTTGTCTAATAATTAATAAAGTTTATAAGTGTATTTTATTTTTGTACTTTGTTCCGACAAAGTGTCTAAAAGGAAAGAAATTTTTGTATTACTATTTTAATTAATACAAAATTAGGGTATTTATTTTTACACGGTATATAATTCATAATCAGTTTTTATTTTTATCCTGTCAAAATATGCGTTATTTAAGGATCGACATGCCGCAAATTACAAGATAATTTGATGGATCGAAAATTTTCCGATGGGGTAAGAAAAGTTTTCAGCTACTTTTTTGTTTTAAATTTCTTTAAGAAAAAGGAATATTTATGACTACAGCATACTTGTTTTAATGTTAGTAGAAAAGGTAGACAGCAAAAAATATATATTGGGCTAAAAATAAGTAAAATAAAATATAAATAAGTGAAGTAATAAATAAATAAACAATAAATAGATTAAATAATATAATAAATAATTATTATGAAAAATAAATTATATAATAAATAAATTATATAATAAGTAAATAAATGAAACATAAACAAAATAAAAAATAAAAGGAAACAATATTAAGAGAAATATGTTTTAAAGAATATCTTTCTCTTGCTTTCTTACTTTGAGGTGAAAAGTTTCTCCTGGAAATAAAAGGGAATGTTTCTAACCTGGATGGGGCGCGGCTATCTTTGAAAAACGAGAAAAAGCATGCCACGTGACTATCGATTGCCAATCAAAATATTTCTCCTGTTAAAGGATACGCCTATGGTTGAGACTAAATTCCGAATTCTAAATTATTATCGATAGTTGTTAGCATAAATTTAAGGAAAGCTTTTCGAGGGAGGTTAAGAAATAATATACTTTTTCTAATCATTCTCTTTTTTTTTTTTTAAATTTTTTTTTACTCTTAAAATAAAGCTTTCAGCTTAGAGCTTTTACTGTAGTTCCTTTTAATTTTTGCTTATTTATCATTAGTCATTTAATATTTAGTACTTTAATTAACTTTAAACAAACTGAGCAATAAAATAATTATGAAATGGCAGAAGGAAACAATATACATTTTAATATTTTTTAAAATTAAATCTATCACTATTTCACATTAAATCACATCAAACTGTTATGAAAAATAGGAATGAAAATTATTAGATTCATCGGAAAAGAATTTTTCTAAGGATTAATCATAAATATGTACGACAAAAAATGGATACTTTATAATTACAAAAAACATTTCAGACGAAATCTTTTACTAGGAAATGCTCAAAGCGAATATTTCCGTCATATTGTGAAAATTATTATCTGTACTTGTTTCGTCAAAAACATTAGGCTTAATGCTACTTGTCGATTAACTCAATTGTTTAGGATCGAGCCCTGGTGGCTCAGGGGATAGAGCGTTCTCTTTCTGATGAGGTAAACTGGGTTGGAATCCCAGCCATGGCTGGTCGATATGAATTCCTAAACCGGCTCGCACCAACCACAGTGCTAACGTGAAAATATTTTCAGTGGTAGATGGATCATGAGTTAGAGTCCCCTTGCCGTTAGGCTAGCCGTTGGAGGGTTTCGTGGCTGTTCTCACCATGTAACGCAAATCCTGGTGAGTTCCATCAATAAGTATTCCACGAAGGCAAATTTCTCCCAATACTTGGTCCAGGAGTTCCCTTGTCTTCTGGATTGGGTTCAAAATTACAAGGCTACGGAGTTAAACATTAGAAGTCGTAAACCCGAAAATTGGGTCGGCTGTTTAACGATGGTTATAAAATTGTTAAAAGTACACAAAATAAAACAAAACAAGATAAGTGAAAGTGTTTTCAATCATTATCAGTGTTCGAATCCAACAAACCTGATTGATAAGAGAGCACACTGACTCAGTGATATCCTGTTTTTCGGTGCAAACAATTTTGGTATTGAATGAAAATTGTTAGAGAACTCTTAGAAAATACAGAGAGGACAATAACAATTTCGTCAAATGCTCGAGAATTCAAGTATAAAATAAAAATAGAAAGAAAGGAGGACGATAGAACGAATGATGTGACTAAAATAATTATCGAATTTTATTCAAGGATTGCTGAAATGAGAGTTTCATATCTGAAAGTGTACGTAATAAAAAAAAAAGCATTTTTTTCAGCTATTTGATAACATTTAAATGCATAAAATATTGACATTAATAGATTTTCATATAGTGTTTTTTTTCTATTGAATATTGCATGCAGTATTCAAATCAGAATTTAATCTTATTGAAAATAGTCTAGTGGTTAAAGGCCCTAAGCTATCTACATGAAAAATAGTAATTTCGATCTTCCTTGCCCACAATCTGAAGCCCTCCCAGCAGCAAATTGATAAGTAGTGACTAAATAAGGTTTTAAATTTAATTCTGTCCGTTGAATGATAGTACCGAGTAAATAAATTTAAATAAATAAAATTTCCTGATAATAGTAATTTCTTTTTGACTTACATAACATGTTCTTTTTGTTATACGGATAAAAAAATCTGATAAAACTAACGTACTCTAAGGTAACTAACTGAAGGTAAACTAACGTACATTTTTGGTATAAAAAACCCCATAATAATAATAATCAAAAAAGTAATATTCTATTTAAACAATTAATTTGGAAATTTTTCCGTTTATATGTTAACGGTTTACCTGAATTTCTGGTTTTAAACAATTACAGTTCTTATTACCACACATTTAGTAAAAATACAAAACTGAAAAGTAAATTTAAACAAATAAATGGTTTTAATGATATGCTGTATGGTGTCATGATAAAATCAAATTTTACTACATTCACCAAATTTTATCACATTACATAAAACCATATTTTATTGTTAATTTTGCAAAAACAATTACCAAAGTACTTCGGTAAAAATTTGTGGGAAATGCTGTTTTTCTGAGTGTAAAGATAGTGGACGCTGGCTAAAAGAATACTTGAACAAACCACCATGAATAACTGTTAGAAAATTTCTAACAGTTATAAAAATATAGTATTGTTTCTCGTAACGACGGAGCCTTTAAAAACACCTTTCAATATTAAAGCTATTTATACATTCCAAAAACCAGTCAATCTTTTACATCAAGATAACTAAGTTTAAAATTAAAACTCATGTCAACGGCACTCAAAGAAGAAGAAGGAGAAACATAAGGGGGGAAGTGAATTGATTTTGTGAAGCAGGTGATGTAAAGATTTTAAAATATTGTTCCCCTCTCCATTCTAAATGAAATATATCTAACTTCCCCCCTCAAGTATAAATCCTTGTATTCCCATCTGAATGCTTTGATTTGTCTACATTCAATGCTAAGACAGAAATCTTTTTTTCATTCAAAAATGATTTTAGTTGTTTGCAAAGGGAATGTTTTTTTCTATAGAAAATGTTGAAGAAGAGGAAAAATCTCGTCAAAATATTTTAATATTCTGCAGATATTTCAAATACAGACAGGGTTTTAAATTTTCACCTACGCACTGTGATGCTTTTTCATTAATTCATGAAATGGGTTCGTAATAGTTCACTTTTTATCGAAATATTACTGACACTGCTATTTTTATGTTATTATAATGTTAAAAATGCTGTAATAAACTGTTATTTGATTCAAAACAATTTAATGGAGTTTTGAAGTTTCACTTAAAATAATTATAAATTAACATTAATCGATATTATGCAAACTAATTAAAAAAAGAACCTCCGTACAGTGAAGTCGGGGTTCATTTCGTATTCCAGCACAATTTTCTATTTGAATTTCCTCAAACTATTGAGATTATTTTATTATTTCTCACATTAATGAGATTAATTTGATTTGGTACTTTACTTTATGCGTTATTGTTACTTAACAATAAATTTTGCAAAAGCTGGAAATGACTCTTCTGATAAGTTTTCTTGTAGGCAAGATAAATTGCATTCAAAATCCTACAATTTGTGACAAATTAGAATTTGGAATGTTCAATTCAAAATGAAATAAAAAGCATTTACGATAGGAATGTATTTCTTAAAACATTTATCAAATACTAAAAAATAATCATCTATTAAATATCAACTATTAATACACTTTATAAATCAACTAATATTTACAGAACTCATAACAACAAAGAACCTATACGCAGTAAAAAATTATGGAATTACTGCACATCCGTAAAATTCATTTTATCTTAAAACCAATTTTTATCGTAAAATTTTATATTGTGCCTTTTTATGTAATATTTATTTAATTGCAGCTATTCAGTAAATATTACTGCGAAAATTGGGGTTTATCATTTTTTTTTTGCTCCGTAAAAGTTTACGATAAAAAGTACCGGCACTGAGGGGGCCAGTACTTGTAATTTTTTACAGTGTATATTACTTACTAGAATATCTCTTGTATAAATACATAAAATTTAAGGATGATATTGTAAGATATTTAAATATTGTCAGTGAATTAAATCATTTTCCCTTAAATAAAACATTATCTGCGAAACATAGCTGCATGAAAAATATAGCAAAACAAAGGTTATCTATTCGTTTACTTAAAATCCTAACTTTTTACTCAACTCTCTTTGAAATTAGGCTTAGTCTACTTCAAATCTTAAATTTTAATGGTGTTTATAAATGCACGTATGAATTCCTCACAGAAAGATTTGAAGCTAAAAATAGAAATATCGGTAATGCAAAAGTAAAAACAAAAATTTTTTAAACAAAGAATGATCTCTAAAAAATGTATCTATTTTCAATATTGTAACACCCTGTGACCATAGAACAACTAACAAGAAAAGAAGAACTGATGTTGAAGTAGCCGTAAAAGGTTTAAAAGCACAAATTACATTTGATTAAAAAAATTAAAAGCACAAACTTACTTTTTAAAAAAAGTTTAAAAGCACAAACTTATTTTTTTTTAAAAAAAAGTTAAGTTAAATCTGTCGATCAAATAATTTAGAGACAAAAACTAACAAAAATAATTGAATGGTAGAAAATGTACATTTATACTGAATAGGGAAACTATGCCAATAACAAAATAATAAGTAGACAGTTGGGAACATTTTAAAAATCATTTCAATTTAAGACATTTATAATAAGACACAGCTAAAACCACTCAAAAATAGAGTCAAGAGAATGAAGTGTCACAGCATATATCCTACTGAAATTCCAGTTTTAAGAGGGAGAAACTTTCCATACCCTGCTTCGTCTTTTTTACTATTTAAAGTACAGAACAAAATGAGCCCACGCAATATTTCAAATTCTCTTTTCACAATGATTACTTTCTGCCATGATTTGTTTTGCATTTTGAAAACATCCCAGCACTTCGTGGTTTGTCTTGGTTTAGCTGAAATCACTTTTTTCATAACTTAAATTTCATACTGAATTTCATACTGAAGTTTCACCTCTTTACATGGAGAGTGAAGAACAGGAGGGAAAAAACGCGTCAGAAGAGAGATCTGCTCACAGACAGAGATGGCAAACTGGGCATGTGAAGGAGATAAATAACCTTATAAGGAATGAATAGTAGATAAATAAATAAAATCGCAAAACTCCTAGTTTGTAGCCGTTAACAAGTTATACGTAAATGATAAAATAAAAGTTAGTGTACTTCGTTGCAAGTAATGAGAAGACCACTGAGATATTTTGAGTTAAATTTCATTATTTCATTACGGTTTTGAAACCCTGTTAGATGCAAACGGTTAAAAAACCGTATAGTTTTGAATTCATGTTTTCTTTATCCATACTAGTTGTAAGCGGTTTCAAAACCGTTCAGGTAGAACATGTACTTTACCTTAATGCCGTTAATTAATTGAATGGACAAACTGTTGCCGATAATTTTACAGTAATTTTAAAATGAAAATTCAGACAGTGTAAAACAGCTAGCCATAACTTAGCTCAAATCCTTCACTTTAAGGATCCATCTAGTCATGGCAGTCGACGTATTTTTGAGTATTGTAGTGAGTGTCGGAACTATTATTGCATTGCTCTCGAGCGATCGACCCATCTTGCCGTAGCTTAGCACAAAACCCTTACATAAGGAACACACATGGCCGGAATCATACATATTTTTGAACATTTTTGTCGGGACTGGAACTATTATTTCATTAAAAAATAATATGAGAAATTGTACTCCGTTGTATGTTAAGAAAAGTCTATTGCGCTATAAGATTTAATTAATCATCAGCGACTGCATATCGTTCCGTTTTATTTTATTATTAAATTATACTAATATGCTTTCAAAACAATATAAAACCTTTTAAAAGTTAAACACGTCAGACAAAAATTTAACTCATGCTATTTTTTACGATACATATCATAGAATTACTGATTAAAAGGTGATAGTTTCGTAGTCTAACTGGAATACCAGACGTAGCGAAATATTTAGATAAATAGGGAGAACATTCGTTCTTGAAAAAGAAACAACTATATGCCGTTGCGAGAGTATTATATTTGAATGGACCATTAAAAATGGGGCGTCATATGTTGAGATGTAATTAACAACGAGATATTCGAGAAGCAAATTTAATTTATTTTAAATACAATTTATGATTCATTTTTAGAAAAGTAACCCCAATACAATTTAAATATGATGCAACTCTCTAATTTTACAGTAAACAAAAAACAATAATTTTTATTCAATAAGTCTTGTCTTACTCATTTCAAACATTTAACTCAATCATTTAATTCAACCATTTTACTCATCTAAAAATAGAAGTAAAAAGAAGCAACATCGTTTTAAGAGTTAGTGATAATGATATGTGCTCGCACTGGGAGCTTGTCATCCATTTGGGATGCTCTTGGAGGTAAACAGGCTCTCTCCATAGAGAAAATTGTTTTTTCTTAACATGCAACAGAGTATAGATGTAAAAAGAGATGCATCTTAAAAAAATAGCTACTGTTAAATCCTTTATGTTTTTTTTAAATACATGAATATCATTGATTCATTGATTTGATATGTTTCGTTCAAATCTTTTGACTGACACGCATTTAATATATATATATATATATATATATATATATATATATATATATATATATATATATATATATATATATATATATATACAGTACCGGTCAAAAGTTTAGACTCACTAGTATTTATTTCAAAACTTTCAAAAATAGTAGTTAAATATTTCTGACTTAAACATATAATTTTCAAACATAAACAACAACAAACTTCTCAAGATACTGTTTCCATTCAAAACTGTTCTTTATTTTTTTTCATTTTGTACCTATTTTTTTTTTTTTTTTTTGTCCTATGCCTGTTTAGGCAGTGGGGGTGCGATTGTTCCTGTTTTTCAGTGGCGCCATCTATGGCCAGGAATCCGACTTCTGCCACGCCATTCACACAACCACAACCCGTTCATAGGGCGGGTAACATTCACACACAAAGGAGAAAGGACGTAGAACACACAGAGGGAGAAAGAAACATCCATGCTTTGCCCGGGATTCGAACCCTTGATCTTTCTGATGCAAGGGCAGTTCCCTGCCCCCTACACAGGCCGGTTGGCTTTGTATCTATTCTGCAGTTGATTACGAAATGAACGAAAATGCATGTAAATACCTATTCTAAAAAAAGTAATTAATTAAAATAATTTCATTAATTTTTAGTTTATAAGCAATTTGCTTTTAATCTTGTGTAAGGTTCATTATAAGTTAAGTTCATGTACATAACACATTTAAAATATTGCTATGATAGCCTTTATTTGACAGAATAACTGTATGGATCAAAACCAGAAATAAGTGTCAAAACACGTGCAGATATTATTGCACTTCATGGAAAAGGCTATTTAAGTAGACAAATTGCCTCTAAAAATAATGTTTCTCATACCACTGTTGTCAGAACTTTGCAGAGGAAGAAAGAAACTGGCCATAATAAGAGCCTCCAATGATCAGGGAGACCTAGAATAACGTCCAAACGCGATGTTAAGTTTATCTGCATTTAAAGTAAGTAGCAGTAGACTCAAACAGCACTTGAAATCAGTGAGAAATTGATTGCTACTAGTCAGAAAACTTTGCCAGTAACTACTGTACAATGTCGACTTCGTGACAATGGTTTAAAAGATTGTTCAGCTGCAAGAAAACCTCTTTTGAAAAAACAAAACATAGTTAAACGACTGAAATTAGCTAAAAAAAACGTGTTAACTGCTTTTTAGAACAGTAGTCAAACGTTTCGTATACTGACGAGTCAAAATTCTAGTTGTTTGGAAGCAAACGAAGGCAGTATGTTCGTCGTTTAGTTGGTTACCGTTTGACAAATCAATGTTTACTAACCAACTGTGAAACACGGTGAGGTTCAGGCATGGTTTGGGGATGTTTCGCCGGTGACAAAGTTGGAGATCTTGTAAGAATAGAGAAAATTATGGATAAAAAATATTATTACAGAATATTGCAGCGTTGTGCTTCTCCATTTTGACAGATTATCATTGGTCAGGGATTTGTTTTTCAGCAAGATAACGATCCGTCCGAAACATTCATCGAAATTGTGTAGAAACTACATTGCATCAAAAGAAAGGAAAAAAGTACTGAAATGCATGAATTGGCCCCCTCAATCCCAAGATATTAATCCAATTGTGGTATTAACTCGATAAAAATGTTAGAAAAATGCGATTTACCAATCAAAACAAAATTTGGAAATTTTTACTTAGTTGCTGGAACCAGATCTGAACTAGAATATTGCAAAAACTGATAGAAAGAATGACAAAAATATGCGCTGATGTGTTTAAGGCTAATAAAGCGTAATTTGGAAAATACAAGATTGGACGAAATTCATAAGTTAGACATAAAATTATCAAAATGAAGTTAATTTGAAGTGATTTTATATATATATATATATATATATACCTTTTCATGGACAGAATTGTAGTAAGAAAAAGCAAATATGTAAGAGAAAGATGTTTCTTATTTGGCAAATATTATTAAAGTAACCATAGAATGGCAACAAATAATTTTACTACATATTTAGGAAATTAAATATACTGGAGGAAAATTATGAAGAGTCGTCAGAAAACCAGTTTTAAAATATTAATTCATTCAAGTCTCTTCCCAAGAATATCTTCCAAATCGAGGATAAATGTTTTCTAAAAACGGTCTTTTCAACAAGACGCTAAGCTAATATATTTTATGTTTAGTTGAGTAGTTCAGCATATTTTATGTTTTAAAAAAATGGCTTTTTAACTGCATGTCATCAACTAAGCCTTAAAATCGAGTGAAAAAAACTGACATTTTAATCTTATTACATATGTTCCGCCGATAACGGGGTCTTTTGGGGTTCCAATAGATATAGGGATCATTAAGAGCAATTATTGATGACTAAGAACAGCCTATATTAAGAGTTGCTGTAGAAAAATATATTTTTTGATTAATTTTGTTTTAAAAAACGATGTTTAGAAACATAAAACTAAAAAGTAAACTTTTAAGAAAAATAATCCATATTTTCTATAGTAATAGTTTGTACTTTTACCGTAACTTAATGGAAGAAATGACTTTAAATTAACGTTTCGAATTTTTTTTTATTCAATCTCTTTGTATTTGAGTAAGTATATCTCACACTATTTGGCGATAAGGGATTTTATAGATTCTTTTCACATAACAGACGCAGCTTCTACATAACGGACAGCATATGGTACAATTTTATCCCTAAAAAATAATATTTTTAATATTTTTTTCGGTGGGTATGCCTTTTCAAAGCGATTGTCTGTGTAAAAATATAATCGGATTTATCTTCGTTGTTGGGAGTTTTTATTGCAATGAAAAATTACAAGGTACGAAAAACAATTCAAGTAAGCAAAATTTATGGAGTAAAATTATTTTATTGTTTGAGTTCAGCTGATTTTTTTTATGGTCAAAATACGGAGAAATGCACTATAAAAAATATCCTACGCTATGCAAAAATTACAATTTTTCATCTTTTTGGGTTATGATTAAGTACAACATTGCAGCACTAACTAATCCAAAACCAAATCAAATCGAAATATATTCCATGCACCATATTAAAATTTAATCTACCTTTCTTTAAAATAGATAAATATAAACTTGAAGCAGTTAAACATTTCACAGATTTAGGCTCTGAAATCAACCAATGGTTGAAAAAGATAAAGAAATATTTGCAGTTTTTGAGAGAAAATGCTTAAGACGTATATTTTTGGTGGAATTCAAAGTAACGGCATAGGAGGAAAAAGAACAAATAGTAAACTATAAAAAATCCACAAAGACTCAAATATAATAAATTTCATCAATATTCAAAAATTTAAATGGCGTGGTCACATTATCAGAATGCTCGATGCCAACACCACGAAAAAAAATTATCCATACCAACAGGCATTCGAAAAAGAGGTCGTCAGATGGGCATGTCTGGAAAGAGACATCCTTAGAGTAACCGAAAGAGCAACAGGAATAGAATTTTGATGAAGACCAGGTCCCACACAGGGCAGTGGGACCATTGAGGAATGGAATTAAAAATTACTAAAAGTATTATTTACGTTCAATTGATTTCTTTGAAAAAAAATTTTATCGCAAGAGTTTACTTTCCTCTAAGATATTTCGAGTAAAAATTTATGTCATTATCTAAGGCTTGGGATTCAGGAGGTTGAATGTAAGAGAGTGTTGATTGGGCTATCTACCGATGCCAAAATAAAAATCAAAATGGCAAAATAATTTTCGACGTTCACTTCGCTGTGCATTACATGGTACGATGTACTTTGATAAATTAATTTTCAATATTTATATCAAATTATACATAAAAACATACTTTTTTTGAATAAAAAAGAGCTTTTTTCTATATTAGGGAAAAAAGTATGATCAAAAATACCAGAAAATGGTAACATTTACCGTGTATATGGCTCTAGGGAACTCCTTTTACCGAAGCACTTTGGTAATGAGTTTGGTAAAATTAACGATAAAATATGGCTTTATAATAAAATTTGGTAAATGTGATAAAATTTAGTAATTTTTTTCAAAATACCGCAGAACATGCCATAAAAACCATTTATTCGATTAAATTTACTTTTCAGTTTTTTTATTATTTTACTTGTGGTAATAGGAACTATAATTTTGAAAAACAAAATTTCCGGTGAACCATTACATATGAATAGAGAGATTAATAAATGAATAATTTAAATAATTTAAATTATTTAATAATTTAAACTACACCCGTCAAAGTGTGTCTGAACACTTGATTCGGTATAGACTGGAAATGAATTATTCATTCAAACTACTTTTTAACTAAATAACCACTCCACAGTTTTTACAGTGCTGATCTTGCAAAATATAATAATTTTATATCTTTCATTTTATAAGGGGCCTAAAAGTAGGTTTACAGTATTTTTTTTTAATATTTACATGCACGACCAGGCATGTAAGGGTAAGAAATACATGTTCGTACGGAATTTTTACAGTCCAAGTGTATGTCGAACAATGTATATTTTTAGAACCTTTTATATAAATGCATTGCTTTCCTGTTCAGTGGTCTAACAGCTGTTTTTCATTTTAACACTGCTCCGAAGACTGGTCAAGAATTGAAATTCTCGAGAAAAAAATTTTAATCTAGCTAACATTTAATTTTGGAAAATGTGGCTAAGTTACCTTACCCTGACACAAAATAACGTTAGAAGATCCTCCCTTCTTTGGCGTTATTATCATAAGACCTGCCAAGTTTTCTGGCTTCTTAATTATAGTTACTAAAGTGGTAGACTTAAAAAAAAGGTTTCTTAAAATTGAGCTAAAATGCATCAAAATAGTTCCGAAACAAATATGGTATCAAAATAGTTCCGAAACAAATATAGTATCAAAATAGTTCCGAAGAAGGTTTTATTTTTCGGAGCTCCGTAAATTTAGCGAATGCTTAGGGTATGTTCTAAATATTTAACTAAATTCTAGAGGGAAATTATAATAGGACATATTTTTTAAATGCTTTTGGACCATTCATGGAAGTTCAAAGACGAACAATTATGCAACTTCAAGACAGTGACAATAAGGCAGCCAAGTTTACATGAAGTGTACTGGTAAAATTTGAGCTTTTCTTGTCGAATTTAGTTAGCAATACTAAGTAAGTTTCAATCCTATCTACTGATTGATAAAAAATATTGCTTATTGTCGATTATTTGCCTAGTAATTTCAATCTTCTTGTCAGATTTATTTGACAAATTTCTCATATTGACTCGGAACGTGTCGGCATGGTCGAGCGGCTGAAGACACCCAACTGGCAAGTCGGAAGTCCCGAGTTCGATCCTCCAAGTTTTCCCGATTTCTAACAAGACTTTAAAAGTATGTAAATATGTATATAAGTTGCTTACGATTTTAATTATGGTTTATGGAATGTTTTAGAAGTTTCTAGAACATTCTCATACGTGATTTCCGTCTCCTGATTTCACTGCTATAGTTCACTGTTCATGCGTTTCACGTGGAAACTGCAGTTACCATGTTCTGTGTATTCTAGATATTCTATTCTATCTATTCTACTTGACAGCGTAACTTGCCAGCGTAACAACACTGTTTTTCACTCTCATTGACATCTTCTAGCATCCTCCTAGGGTACAAATTGTTGTAATACTGCACAACAACCAATCACAAATTTCAAATTCCAGGTGTTTCACCACGTCTCAGGCTGATCTTGATTTCAGTGAAATTATGACGTCAAAACAACGTTATCCATATCAGGTTCATCTTCGCTGTCATGATTACTACAATCATCAATGATCAACACAAAACCAAAAATTAATTCTAAGTACCACCCAAATTGCAATATTCTAGGTTCTCAAGACATATAAAGTAAATGAAAAGGTGTGAACATTTCTGTTTGTAATGTTAATTTCATTTCTTGCGCATATCGCTACATCTTGAAAACTGTTTAAAAGAATTGATTGTGATGACAATTATGTAATTTGCTTATTCGGAAATGATTCTAAGTAAAAAAAAAATTTTTTAATAACTATTTATTATTCTTATTATATTTTATTTTTTCATTTAAAGTAAACCGAAAGAAAAAATGGAATTGAAAGGTATGCAAAATTTTACAGTATGTAATTTTAAACAACAAATCAAAAACACTTGAGTGAAATCGGTTGTAAAGTTTTCAAAAAATAAAACTTTAAATCTATGGCTTTTCTAAAATTGGATAACTTAGTAACAATTTCACTAATTTCACTAAAATTTTGTATTTTGTTATTTAAAAAGAAATACTTAAAAAAGGATCTAAAATATTGTACACCTTAATATTCAAAATTTTTTTGGCTATTTTCAAATGATAAATAATTATTTAAAACTATTTTTTTACATGTTATTAAAAACATCAGTATTTCAAGTTTATTTTTTCGTTCGTTGCCTTAGACGAAATAAGTAAAACTTGAAATTAGCATTAAGGGGAACTTTTACCAACTCTCTGACTAGACAATTGAGATAATATTTTCCAGATTGCGGCTAACCTCATGTTTAAAGGGTCAGGAATCCGTTGAAATGTAGGTATGTTTAATATTTAATCAGAGAAAGTACGTTTTTGAGTCTGATTTCTTGATTTAAAATACACTGCAAGAAATTCCATATGGAATTAAATTATTTCCGGTTCAAATTAGTTAAGAAAAGTTATTTTAGTTCTAGCATTCGATGCCATTCATCTCAAGCAAACGTGTGGATTCAAAATAACTTCAATTTATATTTTATTTTTCACATACGACATGATCTTATGCCTTACATAGTGGATTAAAAATTTAAAAGCAAGTTACAACACTGTAAAAAATTCCGGATCAAATTAGTAAAGAAAAGTTTTTTTTAGTTCTAGCATTCATTTTACCGGAGTTTGATCCGAAATTTTCTACATTGCAATAAAGAATTAATAGTAGACTTCAGACCAGTACGGTATCACTTGCTTCTATACTTACTCCATGGCATCTCAAAGTCTCGCGGCTAATAACATTAAAAAAAATTATTTAACTTTGCAAGTTTGACCTTCTTTACCATTTTTAAAAATACTGATTATTTTATAACTACCGACATTTTCAGAAACCTTGTTAAATATGAACTCAAGAAGGTATGCAAAATTTAAGTTAATATTTCAGTAAGGAAAAGCGCAGTCGAATTCCAAATCAATTACAAAATATGTAACAATAAAATGTAAAAAATGTAAAACATAAAAACCTGTTTGATAGCAGAAAAAAGAGAAGAATTAAAAGGCTAGTATTGGAAACACCCCCAAGCTTTATACTGTATATGTATTCGGTTCAGTTTTCTTGTAACAATAATAAAAGAAATAAAATATTTTTCGGTTCTTGAAAATGAATAAATAAAATCATCAGTTTTGACAAATTATCAAATGTTACTTATTGTAAGAAAAAAATACCTAAAACATGAAGATCATTTTGAAGACAAGTTAATAAGAATTTTTGATTGATAAATAAAAACACTTCGAAAATGAAGCAAAAATTTAAGTAAAAATTATTGTAAGCAAATTAAATTAAATCTACCAATGACATATTAAGAAAATGCCACTTCGTAATTATCAACTGGAGCCTAAAGTTTATTATTTTTCTATCAAATTCTAAATAATATATTTAATTGCTTTTATAACTTATGAATTTTGCGATTCTTGATTCCTTATACAGTTTTCCGTCGCAATATACGAAATGAAAAATTATTTATAAGCTCATTTTGAAGCAAGAAAATTGAATTTTCAACATTTTAAACAAACTTGCTAAAGACCTTGTCATTGTTAGCATGCCTTTTTGATGTTTTTAAAAAATTATATCTAAATGTTTTATTGTTATAATGATTTTCTTTTTTCTCTCATTGTACCCAGTGAAAATTTAAATTTTTATGTGTGATGCATGCTTCATCGCTAAAATTAAATTAAATTAAATTAAATTAAATTAAATTAAATTAAATTAAATTAAATTAAATTAAATTAAATTAAATTAAATTAAATTAAATTAAATTAAATTAAATTAAATTAAATTAAATTAAATTAAATTAAATTAAATTAAATTAAATTAAATTAAATTAAATTAAATTAAATTAAATTAAATTAAATTAAATTAAATTAAATTAAATTAAATTAAATTAAATTAAATTAAATTAAATTAAATTAAATTAAATTAAATTAAATTAAATCAAATCTTAGTATATGGTTCAATCCTTCTGTTAAATAAAAAAAAACAGTACCAATGAAGCAATGTAATAAAAATAAATAGTCCTAAAGAAAGAACATAGCTTCTCAAGACATCTTAATATTTAGTACTTTGATTATAATAAAGAATTCCTGATTGATAAATGCAAATATTTTGACAACAATGCAGTAATTTAAGTAGAAGTTATTTTAAGTAAATTAAATTAATTTTTCCAAAGACTTTCTTGGAAAATGTAATTATCAACTACAACACAAATCTTAGAATATGATTTAAACCTCCTCTTAAAAAAAGAAAGAACAACACCAATTTAACTATGCAATAAAAATGAATATTCTTACGAAGCTTTCCAAGAAATCTTAATGTTAAGCAATCAACTATTTGTCAAACAAAATAACTTCAAAACGGTTAAAATGAGGTACTAATGGTTCATTTGATGAATCGGCTGATAAAACGATAACAGCATAAATTATTCATCTTAATTGAGATAAAATTTAGAACAAAAGAATCATTTGTTTGAAAATATTAAAATAATAATAGAAAAGAATTTTATTTCAATCGATAAAAAAAAATCTTTCGAAAATATTTGCATACATGAAAATTCTTACGACACTATTCAAAGGGTGTAATTAATATCATAAGCGATATTGATTGTTTTTTGTGTCGATAAATGTAATGATGAGTAGCGCGAATATTCTAAATTCTTTGTTTTTATCTCTGCATTAAAATCAACATCAATTAATCAGAGATCTTGTATTTAGAAAGCGAGGAAAAAATGAATAATATGATAAAGGAATAAAAAGGAAAAGTGTTCTCTAAAGTAGGCTCAATTAAGATTTCTTCCGTTCTCCATTTAATTGAATGCACAAAGCCAAGTATATTTTCATTAAAAGAACGATTTTAAAGGCATCTCAATTGAATCACGAACCGCTTACTTCTTTAATTATCGTAGATATCTATTGTGCGCTCATATTAAGGGCAAGTCAGGGATCATAATAATTGAGTCCGAAATCCATTGTAAAACCTGAACAAAAATTGTATACCAGAAATATAATACATAAAAATTGAAATTTTTATTTAAAATAATAACAAAAAGGGTTAAAACTAAAGACTATTAGTACACAGTAAAAAACTAAACCTATTTTAAAATGTTACCCAAAATGAAATAACACTTATAATAGCTTTTCAATAAGGGCGTAATTAACGAATTTAAGACTATCGGTCCAGTAATGGGTCTAAGATCTTTCGAAATTGGAAGAAAAAGGTCGCGTGTTCGACGACCAGCTTACAGTACCAGTTCGAAAACGTCAAATTGAATTACAGCTTTGCAACTTTAGCTGTCAACCGAATTCGTTTTTTCGGTCGCACCATATTTGTTCCACCATATTGCGCCATATTCGGTCGCGCCATATAGTGTCTTCATAACTTTATAATGATGATAATATTTTTTTTAAACATTACGATTTGATATACTGCAGATCTTTTGATATTTACAACTTAGTATTACTGTACAACATCAAGTTTCTCCTATACAAGATTTTTTTTTTAAATATATTTGTGTAGGGGGAGTCAACCTCCATGTCAACCTTCATCTATGAAAAAGTACTCCAACATAGAATCGAGTTAACATGTCTTTTATACTAGTGAATTGGAATTATATTTCTGTAGTGGTCGATACACTACAGTACTCCCGAATTATTTCTGTGATAGAATTCGATGAATGGATACCACTAGAAACGTTACTAAACTTTATATTCCACCTTAGATTTTGTCCAAAAAACGTTTAAATTTAAAAAGTCGACACTCTAAATAGCAATTTGCAAGAATGATGAATTTGCAACTTTAGTCCTGGTTAATATTCGTAAAAACAGCTTGTTTTAAAATGAGGAGCGACAGTTCAACTCATTTTAAAATAAATACGATAATCTTTTATTTATGACCAATTAAGGACTATCTAATACTTGCAAATTTTAAACTTATTAATAATTTTAATGTTTAAAGTTAAACTATAACATTCTTTCTATTTTCATGAGCAATTCTTTTAATTTTTCGAAATATTTATGATAGCAATATATAGTGTGCAAAAGTGAGTTTTATTAGATTTCGTCTTATGCAAATATATGACTTTTAAAACCTTAATATAATATTAAATGATTGACACAACTATGAGTAAATGTTAAATAGAATATAGTTCAGCTTAATTTTGAAATGAATTTAAAAGGGTGGAAAGCTAAGTATTAGGCATAATCACTGAAATTCTTTAGCTTGAATGTTTGAAATGTTTCTTTGCGAGTAATGTTACAAGGAATCTTTCTAATTTACTGAGAAAGGATAATGATCATGCGGAATTCCAACAATTCAATAAATGCTTACAAAGTCTTGTTCGAGGCTTTTTATTTTACACTTTTATTGAAAAGTTTTTAAAATAAATTTCTTGAAAATAAGATGTGTATGAATAAGCTATAGGTTTGTGTTAATTGTGTAGATTAAGTGATTATAGTCTTCAATGGTCATTTTTATTTTGTACTTTTGAGATATTTTTAACATAAATTTCTTAAAAATAAGGTGTGAATGAATAGGTTTATATATGGGTAAATTGTGTCTATTAAGCTATAATAATTTTTAATGATCATTTTGTTTTACACTTTTGTTGAGATCATTTTAGAACAAATTTCTTGAAATTATTTTCAAGAAATTTGACATATTTATTCACTTTTTATGAAGTGAATAAATATGCCAAGACTTTCAAGCATAAGATTTAGCGAGAGCAAAAGAGAGATAAATAATGGAGAAAACAAGATAACTTACATCACCACTATCAAACAACGGGAAATGCGATTTAACTTTTTAGAACAGAACGAGAAGAGCATTTGGTTTTGAAGGATTAAATTTGTTTTGGGTGCAGTTTAAATGAGTCTTCATGAATATATGCGTCTCTTTAATTGATGTTTAAGGTTTTACAAGCGTAATAAATCGCACATTTTATTAACTCATTAGTTATTTGGTAAGCTCAATCAAGTTAAGTGAAATCAAGTTTCTAATATCTTGTCAGGAAATCAAGTTACTAATAAAAGGAAAAGAAAACGCTCAATGGCAGTTTAAGATGGAGCCGAAGTATAAGAAAATTGGATTTACAGGCCAAGGAAATGAATATGCCTCATAGTTGTGCAAGGACATTCATAAGAAGTATGACTAAGTTCAAATTAGAAAGCGATCGACGGGTCTTCGGAAAGCTAATAAATGATTTTAGGAAATCTGATTTTGGAAAAAATTCGGAGTCACGGGAGATGTACGGAAGTCACAAAAGTTAGAAAGAAGATACTATGAGCAGTTACCTAGTATAGTCGCCAAGGGACAGACTCTTTTAGAGGAACTTTGAAGAGGAAAATGCCAGAAGTCAGGGTTCATATGAAATGAATAGAAATTGAAAACTGCTGCCAAAATGTTATTCCTGGGGAAAGGAAGGGCTGGAGATATTGTCTTAAAAATAATTCTAAGGAATATCGAGGTAATAAAAGAAAGATAAATACGCATAGAGTTTCTGTGGCGAATGAAATAAAGATATTAGAAGTCTTAGTGTCGGAGTTTCTTGCAGGGAAGGATTGAATAGCAACTTAAGTAGTGAAAATATCAAATGAACATCTGTGCTACCAGGAGAAAACACAACTTGGAATTAACAGAAAAGTAGGGAAATTGTTGGTTGGCTCGAGAAGGTCAATGGTGGTCTAAATAGTGAGAGAAACGACATAACAGAATAGGTGCTATATTAAAAAAAACTAACTTGGATCAAGAAATACGCTGTAATATGGCAACCTTGAGGGCGGAAAACATGTTGTTTACAACAAAAATAGTTATACGAAAAATGGCTAAATGGTAGAAATCGGCGATGGAAATAGTTCTGAAGTTTACGAAAAGATGCCGTTAACAACCTGAAAAGTAGACGTGGTGAATTTAGAACACGATAATATTGTAACGCGAATGGAAGACAAGAAAGCATTGGAAACAGAATCTCCAGAAATGAGGCATTGTAATACGAAGAAAAAGGAAACAAAGCTTTACAAGCATCTGATAAAATCTGAAACGAGAGTACCAGTTAGGAAACAACGTACTAAACAGTTGGAGAGAAAAATGGAACCTAGAAAAAAGAAAAGTTCTACTTTGTGATATTCCAGACAGACAAATAGATTCCATAAAAGAATACAGATCAAGCAAAATCATTAAATTATCAGAAACTAAGTTTAAGAAACTTATAAAAAAAATTTTCTTCTCTTCTTAAGTTATTTTCAATTTGTTGGTTTAGATAGAATAATTTTCTAAGAATAAGAATGAAGGTCTTAGTAAAGTATTTTTTAAGCTCTTAAATTAACGCAGAATAACGTTTAAAAACGGTTTTCCCTTTATTTTGAATGTATCTTCGCAGCATTTTGTGTTAGTAAGGTTAAATTTTGTACTGTTGTTTTGATTTTTTTTCTGCCTTCGGTTGCCATTTTATTAGAATTTATTTCAGTATAAAAAATTATTTTATAGAGAGACGTCGCGGTTGAAAATTGAGATATAATATCACCTATAGTTAACTTTTAGACACTAGATCTTGGTTTTATGTTGCAAATATATAAACATGCATTTTAATTATTTAGTTATATTTGTATATAGTTGAAAAAAGAATCATTTATATTAAGTAACTTTTATTCATCTAAGGCTCACTGTATCTAAATGAGTTTTTTCTTTATATTATTTAAACTTTATTCTTTTGTATTGCAAAATTTTTATGAATCAAAGAGATTGGATAGGGCTATCATCAATGTTTAGCAAGGTAGATAAAAAAGGAACTTGCTTCATATTCTTAAAGGAGAAAATGTTGTCATATAAAGGAACCAACGTTTTCTCTTGCCGGCGGCATGTCAGGACTTACGGCGTCATGTCAAAACAGGATAATATTTAGTGAGGCTAATAATGAAGAAAACAAGGTAACTTGAATGGCTAATTTAAAAAACATGAAATGTGATATATTTTTTTAAAACAAAGCGGAGGTTAGCTTTTGGTTTTGAAGGAGGAAACTTTATTTGAGTTTGGCATAATAAAATAATTTTTTTCCAATGCCCACCTGGGTGGACATTCGTCAATTCAGGCGTATTAGGGCAGATTTGTAGGCCACTCTTTCAGGTCCCTGTTAGGTGGGCCAACATTACTCCCACAGTGTGGACAGATAGTACAGAGAATGAAAGAACATCCATAACTTGTCCGGGATTCGAGCCCAGTAATAGAAGAATAACTTAAATGAATATAGTCTTTAATTATCCTTGTCATTTTAAAATTTAGTGAGTTGTTTTTAAAATAGATTTCCTTTAATAAAAGTGTGAATGAATAGGTTTGTATTTGTGTTGATTGTGCTGATTAAGATAATTTTCTATGATTCTTTTTTTACCCAGAAGGATATGGACGAATGACAAACCAATCTCAATACACAAGAACTAACTTGATTTTCTGCTTGTTTCTCTGGACACGGCACCTCATCCTGTAGAGCTCCCCTCTGGAGTTATGGTGAGGTCGTGTACTGGCAAGCGTGTGATTCTTTTTTTTTTTAAATTTATTTATCACTTTTAAAGAGATTTCTTAAAGTAAATATTTCTGCGAATGAGTTGTAACTGAGTTTAATTGTAATTGTTACTATTAAGTAAATATATCCTTCAATGATAATAAAATTTGTATTAACTGTCTTAAAGGAAATTTCCTGCAAATGAGGTATGATTGAAATAATGTGCACTTGTGTTAAGTAGTAACATTTTGTGAATAAAATATTTGATGATCCAATTTATTTTACCTTAAAATAGTTTTAATACACCTTATATTTTTTTAAAGGCAAAAACTCTATTGAATATTGTTTTACATTAATTATATGCTATAAATATCAAATAGTTTAAGAATATTTTTATACAATATTGTTTTAAGTAAATATTAATGTGTTATCCTCACTTCAATGTTTTGCGAGAGAAGCTTCATTAATAGTCTGCATGCTATTAAATGTGGCAATATTTTTTTAAAAATAATTTCACAACAAAGTGCTTTAAAGTTTGAATAACAAAGTTGAAAATGTTCTTGTTTGCTAAAGAAAATATATATTTTATTTTTTAAATTCTTCATTTATTTAATTTTATAAAATTTTTTTGATCTTCCACTTTATTTGATAAATAAAAAATCACCCATCGCAATTTTTTTTATATCAATATGCTTATCAACTGAAAATCATTTGTAGATAACCATTAGAAAGTTTAAATACTATATTTGTGCATGTAATTACCAAAGCAAATTTTATTTATTAAATTTTTAAGTTTTTTTAAATATTTTTTTGGTTTTTCATTTTACTTAATATTTAAAGAGTAGTTACTTTGAATTAATTTTTATAATTTTATATTTATTAGCCTTTTTATATTAGTATATTTATTAGCTAAAAACAGTTTGTATAACCATTACATAAATAAATTTTATTGAAATAATTTTAGAAAAATGTGTTATATTTATGATCTCTCAATTTAGTTTTTGCGATCTTCCAAGTTGTTTAACAAGCCACCTTTATTTTCTAATTTTTATCAGCAGTTTGTAAATGACTATTAAAGGAAGGAATTTTATTGAAATAATTTTAAATATTTTAATGACACCTCACTTTATTTAATACGTAAATAGGTTCTTGCTTTTAGAAATATATTTATTCACTCTAGATGAGCATTAAAAGTTTCGGTTCCTTTAAAGCTTATACAGGTATATAGTGTTGCATATTTTAATTATTTAATTTCAGAAAATTGTTTTATTTTTTATGTTCTACACTCTTAGAATTTTCATTCTAAAACTATGGTAAAATAACCAGCAACAGTCTGTCCTTCCTATTAACCGTAAAGTTTACGGTGAAAACATGTTTTACCTTAACGCTTTTTCAACCATTTACAACTAGCATAGTTTCAAACCTGCAAAATCGAAATTTAACTGGACATAGGAGCTAAGCTTTTCATTAAGTAATGGGCATTGGAGAGTGCAGGACACAAATTGGGGAGTGCAGGACATTGGAAACTCTTCATATATTGAAAATAATCGAGGAAATATTGTGGTGTCAACGCTGTGACTCGAACCACAGTTTTATCGGTCTTGAGACTGCCAGATTAGTTCTCTAGGCTGTAACATGTACGCAGTTGAAAGGAACTAAGTGTTTTCATTAGGTGAGCTTAGTTGGTGAGATAAAATTCTGGGTTTTTAATCCTATTAAATAAAATAAAAATTTATAAACTGTGTTACCTCACATTTAACAGTTTGAGTACCATCTTATTTATGATTATTTAACTCTTTTGTTTGAATATGGCAAAATAACTATTAAATAAATTGCTATTTAACCATTTTTCAAGAGAAATTTCTAACAATGTAATTTGTTTTGCAAATAAGCTTCCTACTCAGTTACTCTTAAATAAATATGCTTATTAGCTTTATATAAGAAGAAGAAGTTATATTTTTGCAGATAACATACATTTAGATGATCTCTATAAGAAGGTTTTGATTTTCAATAAGATATATTTTCTTAAGGTCAGGTTAGTTATCTATTTTTTATGAATATGTTTAGCTGATAACTGTTAATAGATAACCATTAGAATCTTACGTTTTTACTTGCAAAGCATATTTTATTATTGAAAATTATTTTGTCTCTATGATCTCTCAAGTTATTTAACAAACCACCCTCCACTTTCTTATTTTTATTAGCAGTTTGCACATGACTATTAAATGAAGAAATTTTATTAAAATAATTTTAAATATTATTTTTATGATTCCTCAATTTATATATTAAGTAAATACTTACTTTCAAAAATATATGTATTAGCTTTAGATGACCATTAAAAACTTCAGTGCTTTAGAAGTTTATACACTGTTAAAAAAATTTCTGAAAAAATGGTTAAATAAGAATTTATTTGTTATTATACCATATTCAATAAGATTTCATAAGATTCTATATTCATAAATAAGATGGTATTCAAATTGTTAACTGTGAGAAAAACTGTTTATTAATTGCTTTCACCTAATACGATTAAGCAACCAGAATTTTATGGTACCAACTAAGCCAACCTAAACCCACTTAATTCATTGCAGCTGGGTACATATTATAGCTTAGAGGGCTAATCTGTCAATCTCATGATCAACAGGACGGGGGTTCGAGTATCAGCGTTGACGCTACAATATTTTCCTCCATTCCTTTCAACACATGAAGAGTTTCCAGTGTCCCGCACTCTCTAATAAGTGACCCTGGACTATTAGAGTACAATACTCTCATACACGCATAGATGGTAGCACCATAAAAACGTTTAACACAAAAAGTCGAGTATTTCCCATCTCTCACTATTGGTGAAATAAGTAATTAAACTACATTCCGAGGTTCATTTACTAAAACACAACTCAAACATCAAAATTTAGCTCTAACGTTTAGGTAATTTTTTAGCGATTTTGAAACCATTCTAGCTGTAAATGGTTAAAAACCCTTTAATTATGTTATATTTTTTAACCGTACCAGTTGTTAACGGTTTCAAAATCGTAGAGAAAAAATTCTTTAAAGTAAACTTTATGAATAATTGGATGGACAGACTACTGCCTGCTATTTTACCATAATTTTAGAATGAAAATTCGCACAGTGTGCAAGTAATATAGCGTAGAATTTTTTAACTATTTCATTTTAGAAAATCATTTTATTTTTATGCTTTTTCAATTTGTTTGGTGGGCAAGCTTCCTACTAAGTTACTTTTATATCAATATGTTTATTAACTTTATATAATCATTATGTTTTTACGGATAATATACATTTTGATGATATTTATAAGAAAGTTTTGATTTTCAATGAGATATATTTTACTAAGAAAACTTCTGGTTAGCCTAACCCTAAGGGCCAATCTTATGGAACACTTTCCTAAATGACCATAGGAAAACACCTTATCTTTTTTTTTCTCCATTTCCTGTATTTGTAAACGGGCGAGATGTTTTCTTAAAGAGAAGCCAAAACTTCCCCGTAGGTAAAGAAAGACCAGTTAGATATGAAAGACCATTACGAAGCTACATTGCCAGAAGCAATCATTGTATTGCATGGTTCTCTCTTAAAAAAGGGGAACTTCATTGCTCTTCATACCGAAACATAAACTCAAAATATTTTATATGTTGAAAATCATTTTTGGCTATTCTATACAGAAACCGATCATTTCCATTTTACAATATTTTTCCTAAGGCTGTTTTTTGAGTAGGTTGCCCACATACAAATGTTTCCTTTTTTTAATGGGAGTTCGAAAAATACTTTGGATTGAGAAATCTGTTTACTCTTATCAGTTTTATGTTAAACGATTGCTTTTTAATATTTTGTTATTACTAAACCATCCTTCGGAATAACTTCAAAATTGTAACAGGATCAAATTGAGAAGCTCATATTTATATAATACAAAACTGTTCAGTTTTTTTCAAAATTTAATTTTTACGCGTTAGTGTTGGTGGTCTATTTAAAGACTAATTTCTCCCATAGTTTTTTCTTGCCTCAATTTTCACTTTAATTTCTTTTTTGTAACTTTTTTATTGCATATTTCTAATATATATGAAAGAAAAATTAAATATAAATGCTTAAAGTATTATCCTCAAAAATATTCATTTTAAAAATTGTACCCGTTATTCTTAACAGTTAATTGGGAATATGATTCGATTAGAGCATTACAAAAAAGGAGATAAGTAGAGAATTCCGTAAACACCATCAATAATATGTCAAATTCTCGCCAAAAGGTAAAATAAAGAAATCCTCAAAAAGAGGCATTCTAAAAAGCTTAACCGTTGTTTCCTACTTAGAGTCGGCAATACGATAGATTTGAAGACAACAAATGAGAAAAATACTGAGAATCTTGAAAACCGAATAACCACCCGTATTTTTCAAATTCTTGACAAAATGTAATACAAAATACACACAATAAGGATAGTAAATTAGTATTTAAGCGTGGAAGAAACAAAAACGCTATTGAAATCTGTGGGAACACTAGTCAGGAAGGTGAGATGGAAATATTAAAATATGTTTGATTGCTGGTTGTAATTATAGGTATTTCGACTTATATCTTCCCCAGCAGTCAAACAGGCTTTTAAGCATAGTCAAAGCACAAAAAAATCTCTTTATCTTCATGCGTAATAGAAGTAGTAGTCCATGTGTCGAAAATACTTTTTCGCAATCATATTTGCTTTTGAAAAATGGCGTTAAAAATATAAACAAGCTAAATGTGGTTTTAAAAAACCTTTATTATTAACTTTGAGTAGATTTTAATCTGAAGAAAGAATGTGTTTTTCTTAAAACTGAAGATAAATTCAAATTTAAAAGAGTATTCCTTTTAGTGAAACTTCTTCGCAGAAAATCATTATTTATGAGATAAATTTTAATGTTGCTGCATAGTTTCCTTGTTCAGTCAAATATAGTTATTGATCGTATAATGCAATAGCTTATACTTATGATAAGAGTCTGATGGATTGAACAACCATTATATTGATTTTAAAAGGTAAAAAATTCCTATACTCTAGAATATTCAATTTGAACCAGCAACAAGTTTTTAAAAGATGTTCCTTTCATTTATTTTCGGAAAGTTACGTAAAAATAAAAAGAAATAATAACGATTTTCGGTAAAGTGTAGACCTTAAAGAAGGCGGGAGTAAGTGTGGACAAGTTCTATAAGCTTGAGCCTTCTTCCCAAAATAAAAGCATACTAATCCACATCACATTTCTAACATATCGATTAGTTTTTCTTAAAATTTGAACGTTTACAGTTATTTTAAATAATACATAAACTAGTTTGGATGTAAACTCTCCTCTCTCTCTTTCTATTTGATTATTATTTTAATATAAAATACTCTTTTGAATAAATAGTTTTAACAATGTATAGTTCAATTAAATTTGACGCATAATGATTATCCATTTATAATTGAAAACTGAATATATTACAACTAGTTAAAAACTGTTTTCAAAGGTAATGTACTAGTTTAGAAGTCAATTTTTAATATTTATCGAGTACAAAAAGTATAATTTTGTTATCCAAGTATTCATCTGGGAAATCAATATTAAATGCCTGAAATACACATTATATAACTATAAAAGTAAAAGAAAATTCCGTATGCAATCAAAACTATAAATAAAAGCATTAAAGCATAAGATTTTTCTAAAATGTTCACTGCAACAAAAATCAATTGAATTTATTAAATATCAGGTCAAAATATTAAAAAAAATTGTAAATAATTTACATTCTATACAAAATTAATCTAATTTAGTAAATAAACTTATAAGTGATGCATAAATATTTAATCCTCATTATTATTACAGAAAGCTTAATATTGATTTGTTCACAGTAGCCCCAAAATTACAAGTCCACCAAATTAGCTCCGTGGAGTCATTTGTTTGTTTAACTCAATATTGGTTAATGAATTGAAGGGGACATCAAAATTAGCTTTTAATATATATATATATATATATATATATATATATATATATATATATATATATATATATATATATATATATATATATATATATATATATATATATATATATATGTATATATATATATATATATATATATATATATGTATGTATATATATATATATATATATATATATATATATATATATATATATATATATATGTATATATATATATATATATATATATATATATATATATATATATATATATATATATATATATATATATATATATATATATATATATATATATATATATATATATATATGTATGTATATATATATATATATATATATATATATATATATATATATATATATATATATATATATATATATATATATATATGTATATATATATATATATATATATATATATATATATATATATATATATATATATATATATATATATATATATATATATATATATATATATATATATATATATATATATATCATGAGCATATTCTTTATAGTATATTTCCACTTATTTAAAAGCGATGAATAGTACCGATTAAAAACATGTTTATTTAAACCATATGCCTTTATCAATCAAAAGTGTGGTCTTGCAACTGCATACAAGTGTGTAAGACAGTTTTGCCAAAATTGATAGAGCAGTTTTGAGTGATGAATAACAGAAATATTTCAGCTGCTCAGTACAAACTCACCCCCATTTCCTTTAAATAAAAAGGTGCTTTTAACAAAAGAAATAGTTTTTATCCATTTCATGGATACTGATATTTAAACAAAATTTTTCCAGCTGAAACAACAAATTTCATATTTTTGAAATTTAAAGCATCAGCATTTATTTCATTTGTGAAATATATTTTGCCTTATAAAACAAGTTCAATCAAAGGAAAAAACTTTTCTGTGATTGCTTATGCTGTTTTATCTAAAAGAAATGATCTAAATTTTTATAAGATCATTGTTTAAACAGGCGTGACCACCAACTTTGAAGTTTAGAAAAAAACACTTTCCATTGGGATTCTGGCGTTCGAGCCTAATAGAAAAAGTTTCCAAAAGTAACAAGTCTGGTAAATGTATTGGATGATTGTAACACAGAATTGCTTAACATTTATGACTTTTAATTAAAAATTTATTAATTTTGAATTAAAACTTTTAATTAATGACGTTCGAATCTTTTCTGCATGAAAACAGTGTTATAATAATCCATAGAAGCATTTATATTGATTTCAAGCAAAGCTGTAAGGTCTGGAGTTAAGGTTTTCGGCTCAGAACTTTCTTCGGAGCTTGGCTTCGACTCAATGTTCAATTTAAATTTTCACAAAATTCCTGGAAAATATAAGAATTAAGTAATTGCTAATTTCAAATTATATATATTTCCATTTTTTTGTGTCTGATTCAAATACATGAATGGTATTTTAATTAAAATTACATTTTCTGTTCTGAGCAACAAATGAAGAAATAAATTTAAAATCTGTATTTCTTTTTACCTATATTCAAATTGTGCAAAAATATTTTTTTAAAAATTTAACTATTTAACAATGTGTCACACACACTCTCGCATCGATAAACGTCTAATAAGAAATAAAAAATTCATGAGCTAGGAAACTATTGCAAATGATACATTTAATTCATTCGCTTAGTTTTTATGAACTTTATAGGTTAGTAAAACAAATTTAGTAACTTAAACAAATAGAATTTTATCTTTTGAAATTTATAATTCAAAAAATAATTTTTTAATGTATCATTTAGTAATCTCGATTTTTCAATAGTTTCAATGATTTCATGTTTTATTTATTAAATAGTTCGGTTAAACAAATGCTTAAAGACGTTCAAACGTGATTAATTAATAATTTCGAAATAGTTTAAGTAATCGTCATAATATTCATTAGAGTAATATTTTTTTCCATGATTATAACTATTCATCTAAATAAATCTTAGTAAAAAAAATTCCTCTTTCAATCTTTAAGTTTTAAGTAAACGGAGTTGAGCACATTTTTCCGACAAATGTTTCTTCGACTCCACCTATTCGATTTTGAGGACAATATTTCGATATTCCTTAATTTTATTTTAAAGCTTTGACGCAATTCAAACTCGTTTTATAAAAATAACAATATTATTTCATATTCTGGAAGGTTGACTGAAAATAGTGGTAAGTTTATGGCTGCATTATCAGTCATTTGAAAGTTTTGTAACTTTTATCTCTGCAAAAATAAATGATGGTATTCCCAATTAAATTTGATTTAAGTGGGAGCAAATGTGTCAAGCATTAGCCTTATCAAACGTTAAGCACCGTTGCTATTGGATTCCCCTTACGGTGCATCCAACAAAGATAACGCTAGTGTCGCACTAAGATAATGTCTTTGATGAATGAACAGGTAGTTTAAGCGAGAAATTATTAGATCACCAAATAATGTAAACAAATTTGTACCTTTCATCACAAAAGTACCTGAATTCATTGTACTTCACAATGATATATCATTTTGCGTACAACATTTTGTACAATAAAACAATATTTTAAGATAATTTTTTTTTGTTTGTACGCTTCTACAAATTTGAGTAAAAATATTATTGGTTTTGCTCTAAATGTAGTTGGTTAAATACAGTTGGTAGAAATTTTTAACTATCATGATAAATTATAAAAGAGGTAAGAAATTCAATTCCAGTAACCTTTTGGGCAGTTTTATGGCATATGCGTATCTACATTATTTGAATCTAGGAAATTTTGTATCATGGAAAAATGTAATGACACACTATACAAATATTCTGCAATATATAAAAATCAAATTTTATTATTTTTTATGAAATGATTAAAAATAATCGGAAAAAAATTCTTAAGCTTAATTAACTAAAATATATTTGCAAATTTCTTTAAATATAATTTATAAATTAACTTTCTTCTACGCTACATGTTCCTAAATAAAAGCTATATTTTTTACCATCATTTAGAGCCTGCGTCTCAGGAGCACTTTTAAAAATCTATTAAATATACAAACTCTCAGCTAGTTTGCCAGTATAAAATTGTTTAGTTGTTAGGAAAGTACTGTTATTCAAAAAGAAAAGCCTGTTTTTAAAGTAGATACGTACTATTAGTTTAATAATTTTCTCTACTTTTTCAGTTGCTTAGAATGTTTAGTGAAAGTTAATTTCAAACATTTTTCTCCTTTGTATAAACAGCAATCAGTTTATTTATACTATTTTACTTTCCTATCAATTCATTTCAAATTTTGGATACACAGTAAAAATTATTATTTAATTTTCAAATGTAATTACTAATTGATTATGACTAATTTTTTCTGGTAATTTTCCTTAAACAAGTGAATTTTTAATTTTGAGGTTTTCAATCAGTTCCATAAATACTCTACATAAACCGCAAATTATAAGCATTTTTTTTTTAAATTTAATCTTTTACATGATTTTTAATAATTCACACTTATTCATTTATTTTTTTATAACAATCATTGATCAGCTGACCCAATTTGGGGTTTACTACAACCAATTCTCAACTCCGTAACCTTGTCATTTTGAGCCCAATCCAAAAGACAAGGGAACTCCTGGATCAAGTATTGGGAGAAATTTGCCTTCGTAAAGGACTTTTTGAGGGAAGAACATTAGAAGGTGAACACACTATCCCCTGAGCCATCATGGCACACACTTATTTATTTATTGAAATCATCCTTATAACAATTATATTGATCAGATTCGGAAAAATACTTTAATTACATCTCCAGAGAACTATGCTCGATTTTAGCACCAAAAAATGCTTATTTTTTTCGTGAAGTTTAGTAAGATGCCTTTCATAATTTTTTTATGATTAAACGTTTTTCTTTTCTTGTCATTCTAGTGTTATGAAATATAACTTTTCCGAAGAAATAAACAAATTATTCTTTTTCTGAAAGACCCAAAAGCATTTTTGTAATAAAATTACTAACTAAATACTTTATATGAAACAAATTTTTAATTATCCATCAGTTTTGAAATATAACATAGAAAAACTTACTTTCACATTTTTAAAATCTGATTTTCACGCTGTTTGACCCATAAAAAAATACCTGAAACCTTAAAATTTCCTAAAAATTGAAAATAAGGAAGCCTTTTAGTTCTTAAAAGGAAAGTGTTTCATTTCACGAAGCATTCTTGTTTTTCTGGGAAGTTTTCACACTACTGTATTTGGAGCTATTTTTAAACAATTTCCCCGAGTTTTGTTAAAATGTTTAGTGAAAGGTAATTTCAAGCATACATGCATTTCTTGGAACACTCAATTCATCATGTTTATTAAACGTCAACCGCACTTGATTCTTTCTTAAAAGAGTTTTCCCGATTCAATTCACACACGTTGAAAATTACGTCAAATGCACAAATATTTTCCAAGATTCATTTAATTCATAAACAAGATTATATTTGGAGACGAACTTTATAGAAGTTGCATGAACTATTAAAGTTATATACAAAGAAAAAAATTTCGGTAAATTACCGTACTTGTTGGGTAATGACCTATCCGGTAAAAAAATAAATAAATAAATAACTTTGGTAACAAAACCAAAATATAAGGTTTTTAAACTATCAATTTAGTAAATTGGTAACATGATAATGATTTACCGGAAAATCTGGTTTTTAAATTATGGTTCTTATTACCACACATTTAGTAAAAACACATAACTCAAAAGTACATTTAACCGAATAAATGATTTTAATGTAATCTCTAAGGCAGTGTTTCCCAAACTTATGACTTTTGTGTACCCTTTCTAAATTTTTCGTAACGCTATGTACCACTAATAGAAAAAATTAATGTATTTTCTTTTACTATAAGTAAAATTGCACAAAAGTTTAAAACTCCTAACTGGCTGTTGACACCACTAATTATTAACTGTTAAATCTGCAAAAAATGGCCAATAAAAAAATGTAATCATAAATGTTCATGGCTAGCTTCGTTTTTGAATAAAATATTTTAAAATTTTCGTTTGTCGCAAGATATTTCGCATAAGACCCCTACACCCCCTCTACACTGCTCCCGTACCCCTGGGGGTACGTGTACCACACTTTGAGAAACACTGCTCTAAAATAATATGATAAAATTACCAAATTTTATTACATTTTCCACCAAATAGCAAGCAAAAATAGATTTTATTGATAATTATACTAAATGTCATAAGTAAAACGCTTCGATAAAAATTATCGTTCTTTTCGGTGTTCCCAATCAGCCGGAAACATGCCAAATTTTATAATCTCCAGGTAATTTTGGTCATATTTTTTTCATTGTAATAGAGCCAAAAGAAAATCATTAGAAATAGTGAAATGCCTTTCTAAATTAGGAGAGATCTAAGTGTTGAAAGAAACATGTTATAATTAATGATATATTATTAAACTGATCGTAAAATATTTTTTGAGGAAGTCGGTTTGACTTAATCTTAAAACATGTGTAACATTAAACACAATTTCATTAATCATGAATTCTATATCTATAACTATTAAAAATAAAGCTTAGAAATGCGTAGAAATAAGTGTAAAAAATTTTATTGCTAAAAGGAATACATTAAATATTCAATCTTTTATCATTATTTTATCTGAAACATTGAACAGTTTGAAAGTTTTTTTTAAAACGTAAAAATCAAATAAAAAA
The DNA here is from genome assembly GCF_982258835.1 of Parasteatoda tepidariorum. Taxonomy (NCBI): domain Eukaryota; kingdom Metazoa; phylum Arthropoda; class Arachnida; order Araneae; family Theridiidae; genus Parasteatoda; species Parasteatoda tepidariorum. The sequence continues at coordinate 84,426,779 of NC_141765.1, forward strand.
TCATTTCAAACTAATTTGAACCACTATTTGTTGACATTTAAATATGGTTTTTAATTGAATTGTGTCCGTTGAATCATAGTATCGAGTAAATAAATTTAAACAAATAAATTTCCTTGATAATTGTGTTTTTTTTTTTCTACTTACAGAACATTTTGTACAAAAATGTCATTTTTTGTCAGATAAAAGGCAAGCTGATAAGCACTTACTTGAATACGCGTTAATTTTGCTTTGATTAAAAGCGACCATATTTATATATTTATTCGTCAAAAAGAATATTTTTGAAACAATGATATTAAAGGAAACCGAAACTCGGTACGAATTTCAAATTAAATAAATAATATCTCAATAAAATTGAAATAAACGTTAAAATCTGTTGCCCACTATTCAGACATAAAATAAACATTTAATATTGAGATCAAAGGAGCAAGATTACTTTAAACAAGTCTAAACTTGGTTATTTCTTACTTATGAGAAAAAAATTCAGAAAAAAACGGAAAATTAATATAAACAAAACTTATTTTGCTTTTTTTCGAAAATTCTTAAATTGCAAAGCCTTTTTAGGAGTCAATCAGTTTCATATTTTGTAAACTAAAATTGCCATTGGTCTGACTATGATGTGCTGTGAGAGAAATTTCTTTTTAATAGTTTTAGAAGAACACACAGAGAAGTAATGATTATTTCAAATTTGATTTTTCCCCCTCCGATGGTGTTTATATAAAGTAATATGAAGCTCCACTTTCAGATCACTTTTTTTTACGATTTAGAAATCATCGCTATTTTTTTACGATCATTTCGCTGCATGATTTTTGATGAGTCGCAAACTTCCCTCACTTACGTGAGATCTAAGTGCCTTCGGTGCCTAAGTGCTTTTTTTTCTAATCTAGCTTTTAAAAGGATTAGCACCAAATGACAACGGGCCTGGATAGCCTGGTTGATAGGGTGCAGGACTCACGCTCGAATCCAGCCGGTCGAAGACTCCCAGTGTAGTAAATAATGACTAGTACACGTTAAATTTGTCGGATCACAAAGTCCTCCATAATAAATTATACCTCTGGGGGTACTGAATTGGAGATTTATCTTTCTCTGGTTTAGGTCAAAATCACGATGGTCAAAATTACATACGTCACACCCGTTTATAGTGGCCCACCCTATAAATGGGCGTGACGTATGAGTGTGGCAGAAGTCGAATTCTTGGCCATAGAAAGCTCCACTGTAAAACAGGAACAATTGCACCCCCAGTGCCTTAATGGCCTATGATAGCAACAATCAAAAGACAATATGATACAAGAGTAATCACTTGAGGAACGGGTTTCTCATTCCGTGTCTTAATTTCTTGGAATGGATGAGACAATTTTATCCCTTGTGAGCTTGATTATTTTTTATAAATTAAATAGGTTCCATTTGAGCGATAATATGGTTCAACGATCGTTAATAACAATGTACAAACATGCTGCGTGTCATATCCTTTGTATTTATTTTTAAAAAAATAAGGGATGCAACAATATAGGATCCTGGGATGAGATGCATCAATTTAAACAATGTTTAATAATGAGCAGTGATGGCTCAGGGGGTAGAGCTTTCGCTTGAATGAGGTGAACCGGGTTCGAATCCCAGGGATGGCTGGTTGATACGAATTCCTCATTCGTCTTGCACCGACCACAGTGCTGGCGTAAAAATATCCTCTGTGGTAGACGGATCATGGGTTAGAGTCCCTTTATCGTCAGGCTAACTATGGGAGGTTTTCATGGTCTTCCTCTCCATATGATGCAAATACGGGTTAGTTCCATCAAAAAGTCCTCCACGAAGGCAAATTTTCTCCCAATACTTGATAAAAGTTCCCTTGTCTTCTGAATTGGGTTCAAAATTACAAGGCTACGGAGGTAAACATTAAGAGTCGTGAACCCAAAAAATTGGATCGGCTGTTCAACGACGGTTATAAAATGTTTAATCCTCACACTTATTACACAGCATACGTAATCTTCGCTCTTATTATACAGTATGCTCTTTAATCATTATTCTTATTATATAGTATGCTTTTTATCATGACCATTATTATACAACAGGCTCTTCTTTCATCATCACCCTTATTATATAGGATGCTCTCTAATCACCACGATTATTTTACAGCATGCCCTTTTATCCTGACACTTACTCTTTTATAATCACCCTTATTAATGAGGGTGAACTTTATTCATCATCCTTCTTATGCAGAGTGCTTTTTATACAAATTAACTGGTTTTTAATTATTTCAATCTATCATTTACTCTTCCGGATTATAATGATAAAACGTTTCTTCTCACATAGATTATGACACCTTATGTGCATTTCAACAAGAATTCGAAAATTATATAATAAAAGCCGTCCTCAGGCAACCTGTATCTATGTAAGATTTTCAAACATTGCATACTTAATAATTAAACAAGATAATCATTAAGCGTTTATTGCGAAGACGAGAGTAAAAATACCATTTCAGATATAAATTCAATTACTTAAATACAAACTTTATCTCAGTGTGATAAGAGGCATTGAATTTAACAAAAAATAATTGAGATAAACAATACTTTTATGGGGTTCTATAGTTACAAACACTTCTTAATTTTATTGCAGATTCAAACTTGTTTTTAAGCTGATTATTGACTTACCTCGGGTTTACCTTATATTAATCATATTAAGGAATGAGTAGAAGATATTTAAATCTATTGAATCAAATTTTTATTAAATCTTTGTGTTCTTCTCTTTCAATATATGTTTTAAGTCACAATGTATGCATTAAGAGAATGAACTCTAACATTTTGCAGTAAATAATTCAATATTTATTCATTTTTGCTATAAATTTAAATTTTCTTTTTAAAACTGCAACTTTAAAGTCGTCAATCTCCATGATACACAAATAGTTGTGTATTCTTGTGGGCTCTTTTGTGTCATTCTTATTTATGTGTCAGTGGTTATAATTAATGATGACGGTGACATACCTAAAAAGCCATTTTAAGAAAAGTTTGAGGTCGCACAAAGGAACACATATTTGTAATGCTGAGAGAGAAGCTGTTTTTATGATCTCACTTAAGAAAACTCTTTTCTGTAATGTACCACGTATTCACCTTTCATGCATCCGAAAATAGGATCGTTTTAAAACTCGTATTAGAATCTAGGGTTACTGCATTCAGCTATTCAACGAAAAATAATTAGTAAACGAATTTTTTTTAAAACAAAATCTTGTGTTTATGCAAGGCGCGTAAAATTAAGATAAACTACAAAAACTTCCAAAATTTATTATACTAAAATTATACAGATCTCGTATTTTTATTCTAATTTTTTATGGGTGATACTTGAGAAAACGCGTTGTATTTTGAAAGCATGCAAAAGAGTTAAATGTTTTGCATTTTCGTAAAATCTAGGGATGTATCTAATATAAATACTATTAGAGTTTCTAAGGAGTCTAGAGGGTATTTTCCGAAACAAAATGTTCAATTTTTTTTAAAAAAAATATACGTTATGACCTGTTTCATTCAGAGCAATTTTGACACGAAGAATAAGATAATACTAAAAAAACATCTGAAGTTATAGGAAAAATACTGACACCAACTCACTGAAGACAGAAAATAATGCACCCATTTTCTAAATTAGAATCGTGCGCAAACTCAACCATTTTGTTTAAAAATTTTTATTCAAAATTTTGTAGTTCAATCTGGTTTTTTATTTCAAATTTTTTTCATCATCTCGCTTGCAAGACTTTTCGATTTCCAATTAACCTATTTAGTTAAAATCTACTAATTGTTTTGAGTGTAGTCCCTTATGAAAATGTAAGGTATATTTAAGGTTGATTTGAGGTATTTTTGAGGTATTAAGGTTGTTTTGAGGTATATTTGAGGTATATTTAAGGTTGCAGAGAAAACAGCAATAAAAATTATACCTCGTAAAGGTTGTAATTAAGGTGTACGAAGTTGATTTATATATACTTCAGCTTGTTTTGAGGTTGTTTAAAATTCACTTCAAAACATCCAGACTGATAATGTGATTTTTAAGGTATACCAGGTTTATTTTCTTACACTTGTAACAAAAAAGGTATTTTTGAGGTACAAAATTTTTTACCTTATTTCAACTAACGAGAAAAAGGTATTTATTGAGGTATATGAAGTCATTTTATTTATACCTAAGCTTATTTTGAGGTCGTTTTAAATTCACTTCAAATCATCTAGACTGATAAGATGATTTTTAAGGTATACGAGGTTGTTTTTCTTACACTTGTAACAAAAGAGGTATTTATGAGGTATAAAAAATCAACCTTATTTCAACTAACGAGAGTGAGGTATTTACGAGGTATAAAAATATACCTTTTTTCTACTAACGATATTGAGGTATTTATGAGGTATGAAAAATATACCTTATTTCAACTAAAGAGAGTGAGGTATTTATTGAGGTGTATGAAGTCATTTTATTTATACCTAAGCTTGTTTTAAGGTTGCTTAAAGTACACTTCATATTAACTAGCTCACTTCCCAGAGTTCCATGCGAGCCGGCAAATGGCGTGTGTGTTGACAATAGAAAGTCTATTCGAAATTCGGTAAGTGCACTTGACATTTATTAATTTAGTTTTATCACTTTTAATCAAACATGCTTCAATTTTCAAACTTAAATTTTATTATTTTTGTTTTAACAACGCGTCCTGATCTTAAATAATTTAAGTTGGAGGATATTCTTAGAGGCTATTGTTGTAGGCTTAGCAATAAGAGAGAATAACCGAAATATTTCTCGTCCCTGTTTAGGGTAACGTTACTGGTGAATCGTTGCAGCAGGTTATGCACAGTATATTTTATTGCTTGTAGTTCATTCAAATAGAATTATTCTTTTTATTTTGCTTAAATGTATATGTTTTAACGTAGCAGTATGCACGCTGATTAATTGAGAAAAATGTTCATAATTTCTCTTATAAATAAATCATTGAAAATTTAAAGATTTTTAAAAATAGCAATTTTGCTTTGAAATTCTACCATAGCTGTATGCTTATCGTTTGGATAGTTGTTGCAAAGTTTATATTATTTATATATATATATATATATATATATATATATATATATATATATATATATATATATATATATATATATATATATATATATATATATATATATATATATATATATATATATATATATATATATATATTTACAGAGCTTATCCACCGTTCCCTGATATTGCTGAAATGGCTTAGTCTGTAAATAGCACATGCGCAGCGGCGCAGAAGCAGAGACTAGCAAGCTACTGCTCAGCCTTCCCCTAGGAAATAGTTCTGAATTTATACCTAAAAGAAAAAGTAATCTCTCATAATAAACTACAGAATTTATATAATTGTTGATAACAATAGTTTGCTAGATATTTGATAATTGAAAACTAGTAACTGTACTAGCTCACTTCTTCATGTTTGATGACAAAACTGCTATTTTCACTACATGTTATTTTCTCGCATTTTACCCACGTTAATTATTTACTAAGCAGATTGTTATTACTTATTAGAACATTGAGCAGAATTAAATTAAATCCGATTTCAAGTTTATATGACAATTTGTTTCAAGGTTATGAGCTTTTTCATGCAGCTGTTTATGGTTCACTACTTCAAAAATGTGCGAATTTCGGAAATCTTAAATTTTTTAGAAATAAGTCAGTATAGTATGCAATTTTAATCCTGAATTGAATAAGATCAATTACAAATAAAAACATTTATTGTTGAAAGTAATATGCATTATTTTGAATTTCATCCTATGGGATGTGTATTTATATTTAAACAAGTGTTTGTAACAACTGACTATTAGTTTTATTCTGCTCGGTATTATAAGTTATATAGGAGATATTATACTCAACTTATTTTTAAAGTATTATTTCAAATCATTCTCTCCTAGACAATTTCCTCACATAAAATTATTCACAACTTTAAAATAAATGCTCCTTATCAGCTTGTAATTTGTTCTATTCGATTGAGTGTAAAAAAAGAATAAAAATTGGTACATAACTTTAAAATTTTAATTTATTAAACGATTGTAGATTCTTGATTACATTGATTAAAAATTATTAAAATAACTATTTTTCGAGAAACTCTGATGTGATTGACAATAACATAAGTCCTTTTCAAAATCAGCGTCAAAAATTAAAAAAAAAGCTGTTAGTTTCATCAAGTCTGACAAAAAGTTTAAAAATATAGACTAGGTTTATTGAGTTTAAAGATTTTTAAAAAAGAAAAGGAATAAAATCTAATTATTAAACTTACAAGTACCATAATGTTAAAGATGTATAGAAAAATAAAAAGTGTTTAAATAGCATAATAAGATTGTAATTATACAGGTTGTTTATAAAGTCCCGGACCCATTTTGATGTTTAATAACTCATAAAATAATAAAGATAGATTAAAATTAATAACATTAATAGTTAGATAGACTCAAAAAGTTTCAAGACTCTTGTCAATGAACTTCCACGTGTGCTCCCTTCGTCGCACGGAGAATATCAAGTCGATAGTCAATTTCACGCCAGGTAGCTTTCTTTTTTACAGAAAAGACAGTCTCATCAGTCGTATACTTAGACATGTTGGAAAACTTCGTATTTCCACAACTAGAAGAGCTTCAGCCACATGTCTTTTTGCAACAGGATGGTGCACCACCTCATTGGGGTATCATCGTTCGTAGTTCTTTGAATAACCATTTTCCAGGAAGATGGATTGGGCGAGGAGGTCCAATTCCTTGGCCACCCAGATCACCTGATATAACTCCGCTGGACTTTTTTCTTTGGGGATTTATGAAGGACAATGTTTACAGGAGGATCGTGTCGAACATTGATGACCTAAAAGCCAGAATTACAACCGCAATAGCCTCTGTGGATGCCGACATGCTTGCCTCTACCTGGGGTGAAATCGACTATCAACTTGATATTCTCCGTGCGACGAAGGGGGCACCCGTGGAAGTTCATTGACAAGGTTCATGAAACTTTTTGAGTCTATCTAACCATTTATGTTATTAATTTTAATCTATCTTTATTATTTTATGAGTTATTAAACATCAAAATGGGTCCGGGACTTTATAAACACCCTGTATATTTGAATTTCTGTAAATGTTGTTAATGGTAATACTGTCTTCAGTGTATTTTATTTTGTGGCTGTGATACATGTCATGCTTTTTAGCTACGAGGATTGAATAGAAATGGCAGAAGAGTAATACTATTTATCTGAAAAGGAAAATTAATTTCATCCAGTTAATTTAACTCATAAAAAAAATACTTTCTAATATTTTAAAACCTGCCACTATTATTGTAAATATGACTTTCTTACTAATTTATATTTTTTTCCCTTTTAGGTTCCAATAATTACAAGTTTCAACATGTAGACGGAAACAGTATTTAAAATAATTTTGTTGGTTTGTAAAAAAAGTGAAATTTTAGTTTTAAATAAAAGTACTTTGAATTTCAGCTGACTAATTATTTAAATTTGTAGTTTTATAGCTTTAAAAATTCAAGCACCTTAGACGACCATCTTCAAAAAATACGAAGTATGGGTTCCCATAAATAATTTTTACTATCTGTAGAATTTGGATAAGTGTTATTTTAAGATGATTTAAATCAATCTATTAAAATTATAGAAGAATTATGCAATTGAAACTTTCTTTTATAGCTTAACAAAAGAAGCAATTACTGCCGAAGGTTTAATATTAAAAATTTCAGGTTGATAAATGATATCTACTAGTGAAAAAAATGTAATGATATACATTATTCTTCATATAATATATATAATATCTTTATATATATATTATATTTTTTATATAGTGAGTCTAAAAATTAATAAACTAGGTGGTCCGTATAACACCTCACCTTCGTAAGTACTAAAAAAAAACATCTTTGGTTGATAAATTAATACTTCTAAAAATACAAAAATATATACTTGAGTTTACGAAATAATAACTTAAGGTAGAGCATGGGAAACATGGCACTAATTAAAAAATAACCTTTCCAAGTATTGAAAATACACTTCAGGTTGATATATAACAACCAGAAGTGTAAAATGGCCCTCCTTAGGTTGAAAAATATATACCTCTACAAGCATAAAATTATATACCTGAGGTTGAAGAATAATTACCTGAGGAAGAACAAAATACACCTGAGGTTGATTTATAACAACCAGAAGTGTAAAATGACACACCACAGGTTGATAAATAATCTACCTCTACAAGCATAAAATTATATACCTGAGGTTGAAAAACAATTGTCTGATGTCAAACAAAATACACCTGAGGTAGATTTATAATAAGCTGTAGTGTGAAATGACACACCTTAGGTTGTTGAATAAATACTTCCACAAGTGTAAAAAAATATACTTCAGGCTGATAAGTAATAACCTAAGGTTGAAAATGAAGCACTTTAAAGTAGTAACTATCCACCTCTCCACAAATGTAAAATTAAACACCTCAAGTTGAAACATATATACCTCTGGAGGTATAATTAAGGTATATTTGAGGTTGATTTTGTGGTATTCATTTGCACCCTTTTCAACCTTAACTCGTTTATACCTCGATTTTTTCATAAGGGGTGTGGTGTTAAAATTCCCATTAGTACTTGAATATGGATAAATATATTTTATATCCTTATAAAAATACAAAAAGTGTTTTTTTATTTAAAAAATGCTTTTCAATTTCGTTGAGGTGGTATGTTTTCAAAACAGCATATTTTACTGCCTATTAACCCCTTATCTTATGCGCTCCAGTTAATTCACGTGCTCTAAACAGGCCAAACTGTGCACACTCGAGATAATTCGAGCGGCGTTGTGTTCTATGCTGCTAGAATTTTTCACACTCGAATATAGTCGAGAATTGAAAATAACAATGTGAAAGCTAAGAAAAAAATTCATGTTATTGGTATTTATCATTTACATAGGATTGTAAACTATAACACTTATTTATTCAAGAATAAAATATACAGAGATGCCAACTTGCTCCGGACAGAAAATATATATTTTAAAGTGGTAGATTATCAAATCTGATTCTTGGTTTTATAAATTCAATTTAGTGCATTTTTATCCACCACTATTTCTAAATACTTCGTAGACTTATATAATTCACCACTTTATAGTACTTATGCTTTTTAAAAAGCAAGCAAAAATAGTCAAATATTTGCAAAATTTACTTTGTAGTTATTTACCGTTTTTTTTTATTTATTATTATTTTGGCGTGTCCGGAGCAGTTGGCATCTCTGAATATAATTTTTTTCCATGGAACAAAAGCGCAGTATATCAAAATTGTCCACCAAAAGCAAAGACAATGTTCTAAAGTGTGTTTTTTTTACATTAAAAAAAATTGATTTTTTGGCCGGTTTTTTTCAAAAAAATCTGCGCGTTAAAGGGTTAAAAGTTGTTTCAAATCATAATATGGTTTGATGACTTTTATTGTTATCACAAGACGTATCTTTTACCTTCAAATTTTAGCAATAAAGAAAATGAAAGTTCTTCGAATTATTTCACAAAAGCGCTTGCATTTTAATAAAGCCTGTGGTTATGCTTAATTCCTGTAAAAAAATTCAGAATCCTAAGTTAAAATTTAGATAAGTTATAGAAAGCAAAAAAATTAAATGTTGTGTATTCATATTTTCAAGATGAAATCAAAACCACTCATAATTTATAAAAGTTTTAAATTTGTGCACGAAAACAATCCCTCTTTTTTCCTTCTTTATAGGTATTCTACCCTACCGTGCGGAAGGAGCAAACAAAGCGCCAACGCCAGAAAACCAGTTCATGGGATGGGAGAAAGAGAAGATTGCGTAGCCATTAACATATATTTCTTTCAATTTAAAAAAAAAAATTCAATAAAAAATGAGGAAAGACCGTAAAATGATAACTAGTAGTGTGAAATTCACAGCTCATAACAAAGAACAACGAATTAGAAATCCGAAATATTAAATAATAAACAGACTGATTCGGCAGAGAATGCAAGAATATGTTTCATAGATCAGCATTTGGAGGATATTTTGAGAATTACTATCACAAATATTTAATATCATATTAATGCTTTCGTTTAACGAAATTAATGTCAAAAGCTTTTGTAATTTTCATTTTTGTCATCCCATCATTGTTTATTTATTTATTTTATATTTTAATACTGCAGTTATTTTCAGTATTCATTCGAAGCATTTATTTTGTTTGCTTCAGACCAGAGTCGTGAAGCCTGTAGAAGAAATCCTCGACTACGACTTCAGACTTTTTTGAGAGCTCGATTAAATTCCAACTCCGACTTAAACCCAATTAAACTTTCTACCAAACCCCAGGAAAGTATTCATTTTATTGTTCAGTTATTGCTAATTTAAAACTTTAGGATTCTACTTTCATGTAGGATTAGATGCATTATATAAAAAGTTACATTTTGCATTATATTATAAAAATTGAAGAAATAAATTTCAAAAAAAATTTTTTTAAATTGTACAAAACCATTATTGGAAAAAACCTACATCTCACACGCACACTCGCACAAATAAAAACGTCTTGTGAGAAAAAAAAATTGTTCAATGAATTTTAATGAACTATGAAACCACACTAAAAAAAAAACAGCTGTCTGTTCATCCAATTAACCTTAAAGTTTACGGTAAAGAGCATTTTCTACCTTGATTCCATTTTCAACCTTGAAAACCATGAATTCAAAACTATATGGATTTTCACCCAATTACAACTAACATGGTTTAAAAACCGAAAAAACGAAATTTAACTGGACATTGGAGCTAGACTTTTTGTTTGGTTATTGGCATTGTTGTTAGGCTGTGTTTGAGTTGTGTTTTATCAAATTAACCGTGGAATGTGGTTTAACCAATTTCACCTATCGTAAGAGATGAGAAATACTTGACTTTTTTTGTGTTAAACAGTTTTATGGTACTGCCATCTATGCGTGAATGAGAGTATCGTATTCTAATAGTCCAGGGTCACAAATTAGAGAGTGCTAAAAACTCTTCATTTGTTGAAGGGAATAGAGAAAATATTGTGGTGTCAACGCTGGGACCCCTGTTTTGTTAGTCATGAGATTGACAGATATAATACGTATCCAGCTGCAAGGAGCAAAGTGGCTTCAGTAGATGGGCCTAGGTAGTGAGGTAAAATTTTGATTGCTTAACCTAATAGGTTAAACCAGTTAATAAACGATTTTTTTTACGGTTAACAGTTTGAATACCATCTTATTTATGGTTATTATGTTTGAATATGATAAATAACTATTAAATAAATTATTATTAAACCATTTCTTACCAAGAACAGTGTATTACAAATTATACATAAAATTCATTCGCGTGTTATGTAATTAACTTAGTAATTTAGTTAAAAACTTGGAGTAGGAATAGATAAATTAAGAGATAACTTATTAATTATCTCGATTTTTCCGTAGTTTCCATGATTTTCTACTTCCTTTTTCAATATTGGGCTCAGAAACGATCGAATGCGAGTCATGCAGAATAATTTAAGCAATATTCCTTCGAGTAATATTCTTGTTTGAATATTTTTCTAAATAATTTTCATCAGCTAAATAACTATTAACAACTCTAATAACTCACAACTCTAATGCAACTAAATAACAACCAATAACTCTAAATAATTTTGATTTTTGACTGACTCTCTAGTCTGAATCAAGCAAAATTTTCCGACTCCTCAGATTTTTACAAAGTACCAAAATGTCTGTAACCAAAAGATTTAGTAACATTTGTGACATACTCTAAAATTAAATGTTATATCCAGCAATATAAATTTTCTTTGCCTAAATTATCAAGCAAATATGTGGCCCGTAATATGGCCCTAGGTTGCAAAACATTGAAGACTCCTACTCAAATGAATTTAAATAAAGTTTAAAGCAATTAAAGTATAAAAGCTGGGGTATTAAATGAGAATTAAACTACTCTGTGAAACAATTGGTGAAAAAAAATTTCCAGTTTCCCCTGTAGTTTGTTGTCCAGCATGATTTAAGTGAGAATTTTAAACTATTGAGTTTAGTAATAAATTAATAAGATTGGGGGGATTTTTTTTTTCTTTTTTTTTGTTTGTTTTGTTTTGTTAAAAGCTCATTTACGTACTTTGGGAAAATAAAAAGATTTATTGATAAAAGAGTTTCGATCCTTATCACTTAAAATGCTACACTACATTCTAAAAAATTCTGATTCAAATTACGGTAAAAAGTATTGGCACCCCAATTGCAAGATTCCGTATCTCTTTTACCGTAAAAACCATTTTTACCTCACTTTTTATAGTAATATTTATTTAATTAGGGAGTGAGCCAGTGATTTTATAGTAAATATTACTGTATATATAGAAATTACGGTATAACAGATATTTTTCTGTGAAATTTTACGATAAATATGGGTTTTACGGTAAAAAGTACTGGCACCTTGAGTGCCGGTACATTTTAACGCAATTTGGTCTGAATATTTTTACATTGTATTAAAATACAATGTTTAGAAAATTCCCCACTATCTATTCTTCGGAAGTGAAATGACCACATTAACACCAATTAAATGATCGATGTCACGTGATAATTTGAATGGTATTGCAATGCATAAAAACAATATTGATAAACATGATGAGATGCCAATAATTATTCTAAAATGGATGCCTACAAGAGGGAAAAAAACGGTATAAAAATGTGCCTATACTTTATCTATTTTAGAGCGTTACAAGTTTTAAGGAAAGATATAGAAAAAGAATTTCCAAACATAAATTAAAATCATGAGGTTCATAAATAACCCAAGGGATTTTCTTTTCGGGTGCATCGCCTAGCGATTACGATAGCAGCAGCGTCATCAAAGCTTACTGCACATTTCGTCTCCGATGCATATTCTCTGAGTCATTTACATGTTCTCGAATAAGAGTCGAGAGGGGGGTGTCGGAAATGGGGCGAGGAAATGAGAACTGGGACCAGCTCGTTCCGGTGCGTTGGTTACCTTAAACCCCAGTTTTCTGGTAGCACCTTCATGTCGTCAAATCGTCTTTTGAACACGGACCACACATGTGTTTGCTTATGAGTTAGTATGGAGTCTACAAATAGATTTGGGGAGCCCATTAAAGAAAGAGCTCGTTTTAATGTTTTGCGGTTCTCGATTTGAAAGATGAGTTTTCGCTGTTTATGGGACTCTGTCTCAATCGAGATTTAAAGAGTTATTTAACGAGTGTTGTGTTATATATTAAGAAGTCCTTCATTGCCCAAAACCGGATTAACGTCACCAATGCAAAAACATCTTGCTGTTGAAATTTTATTGATGACAAAATTATGACATTCAGTTAATACTCGTTTCAGCTATAACATCATTTACTTCTCTCAATTACCATTACCTGGAATGTAGACACATTTCAGCGAACATTTCATCATCATTTTCTAGAATCCCGAATTTTTCTCCCATTTTCTGACTATCATGTTTAGAGGAAGGTAAAATATCCTGCACGTTCAACTTTAAATTAAATTATTAAAAGAGGAGAGAATTACCAAATATATATTTTTTCTAAAATATTTCCCTATATTTTAATAACCATCGTGTTTTCCCTCAAAGTCCTTTCAAACATTGCGGAAAACAGAAATGTGTTTAAATAAACGGAAATGACTTTCATTTTATCTGATTTGATGCGAGACTAGAATTTTAAAAATACTCACATCCGAAAATTCACATTTTGTAAAATGCTTTAAATATATCTCTATACCCAACTATAGTTCAGTTGTAAGAATAGTTATCACTTATTCATATCATCCGAGTATTTATTGAATGGTAATTAAAGTGTAAGATTTTTCTTTTGCAAAAAAGGGACCTATTTCTAGTACAAAAAAAAGATTCAGGAGTAGAATGTTAATGCCATGGAAAAAGGGAAAGGAATAAAAATTTTAACAATTTTGAAACTATTTAAAAAAATAATTTTGTTTCAAATTCTGAAAGAATTTTATATTTATCGCAAAGAAAAAGCGTAATGCTACTTAGTTTCCTTTTCAACCTTAATAAACTTATAAGAAAAGCTGAAATGTTTATTTTTTTATTTCTTTTTTCTTACAAAATTAATTCTTTCTACTATCTTTTTACTACATACATTCTTTTTCTTTTTACTTTTTACTTTTAATTCTTTTTACTACAAAAGCTATCTGCATGGAACTTAGAATATATTTATTTTAGAAATATTACTTTAATTTGACTCAAGGAAATTCGTATTTTATGATTTGAATGGGATTTGAAAATATGTCTTAATAGGGAATATGCTGAACTTGTTATATCGAACTTTTACTGTACTTGTGCTGAATGGACCTCAAAGTATTATTACTATCCAATTAAATAATGAATGTACTAGCTTTATGAAACAATTTTCAAAAAATGAATCAATTTATGATTGGTAGCAAAAAATATTTTTTCACAGCTAATGCAAACCGAAGTATTCAACTATATTCATTCATATGCTCATTTTGGTGTACTTTAATATGAAAACATACTGATAATGTAAATTTTAATGTTTAAAAATGTGTTGAAAACGTTCTAAATAACTGTATCGAATGAACATTTACAAACAGAAAAAGGAGTTATAAAAAATGTGCCTCAGGTATCTCATCAAACCCCCCCTTCTAAAAAAATATGCCTTAGAAATCTCATCAGATCGATTTCATCGATCCAAAATCCTCCACTAATAAAAACTATAATCATATTTTCACTGTAGTGACTGCTTTTACCAAATTTGTCTGCTTCGATTCGTTCAAGTCAAAACGTGAATTTGAGATTCAACAGGCAGAGCCAAGCACAGAACGAGACAAACGTCCTACAGATTATAAAATTTTAAATCTATTAATATTTTTTTTTTTAAAAACTAAATTTTTTAACACTTAAATATTTGGTTTATGGAAATAAAAAATAAAATAGAATATTTTATAAAAAATAAACATTATTTTTCAATAATTTCAGTAATGAAGTTTTAGTGCATTGTAATACAAAAGAGAAAATTAATTTATTCAATCTGAATATTCTTTACATTTAAGGAGAACAAAGTAGAAAAACTTAGTTAGAAACAATTCATTTTTACAATGGAATAATTTCTGCTTACATTAACATAAATGAATTTAAAATATTGATTTAGATTTTTCTATTACAATATAGCTTTTCCTGTGTTTTATTATTTTTTAAAACTAAATAGAGTTGTTTTGACACCTCCAGCGATTACTTTTTTCAGGGGGTATCAGGAATTTACATCGATGCAAGCCACTGTCAACAGGTCCATCAAGAAAAGTTAATAGCAAGTGTAAAGTAATGATGCATCATCAAAATTTGGAATTTATTGCTAGGCTATTAAAATTTTAAAATTTCAACGTTCAATATTCCTTTTTTTAGTAACCAGAATAGACACATACAACCACAGCAAACTCCTCAAAAAAGATTTTTTCTGCAGTAAAGAAAATGATGAAGCTACCGACTTTTCTCTTTTTTAGCTGAAGTGAAATTAAACCAAGTTGAATATAAAAGAAATACTATGCTCATTCATTGAATTTAGATGACAGGGGCAAAGCGGTTTGTATCTACAATAATTAAAACAGAGTTTTTTGTTTTGCAAAATGCAATCGTAATTTTGGTGGATTTAGCTAAGTTAATTGAAAAAGTGTCCCACTTTTTTCAATTAGTCTGATAGTTTTTAGGCATATTGAAGTGAGCTCACTTATTATTAAGCAAATTGGATAATCTGTTATTCAATAATCAATTATCTCAAGCCGTTTGCAATGAACTTCAATTAGTCTGATAGTTTTTAGGCATATTGAAAAAAGCTCACTTATCATTAAGCAAATTAAATAATCTGTGATTCAATAATCAATTATCTCAAGCCGTCTGCAATGAGCTTCAATAAGTCTGATAGTTTTTAGGCATATTGACGTGATCTCACTTATCATTAAGCAAATTAGATAATCTGTCATTCAATGATCAATTATCTCAAGCCGTTTGCAATGAACAAAGACTTATTGCAAAGAACCGAAGGACGTAAAGCTTATTCAGAAAATTAATGCAGAATAAATAAAATAAAAATAAAGCTTACGTTTGAAAAATTATAACTACATAATATCCATATAATTATTATTTTTGGATGCTTTAAAGCCAATTAAAAAAAGAAAAGAACCAAATATTTAATTCTTCTAATTATGTTTTCCAATACTGAAATTCGCATCGTCATCTCTCTGCTTATGATACACTTTTTAATTAGTGTTAAGTAGTAGTTAATCAAGTATTTTTTATAATTAAGCGAATTTTCAAACAAATTTGCTCAATATGCATTCACAAATACGAAGCAAATTTAAAAACACTTAATGTTATTTGTTTAAGATTTATGGTTGGAATCAGATAACTGAAACCAATTTCTATCATCTAATACCATTTCGATACGGACGAAAAAGAAAAAAGCGAGTTTACCCAGGGAAAGTTCAAGTAAAAAAATAATTTTATTTATATTTTCTTTATTATTCCTTTTAAAATTGGTTAAATAATATAATTTGAAAAAATAAATATTAGAGATAATAAATCCTATTTTGCAATGATCATACAATACTGCATAATGAATGTGTTGCAATAAATAATTTCTTGGAATAGTAATATTGTTCTTTATTATTTTGTAGCAGCAGTCTCGTTTTTCCGCCTAACACTATTTAAACTGGAGGTAGCGGATTTGAATCAAAGCGTAACCATGGATGTGTAGTAGTAAATAAATAAAACTGGTGTAGCAATAATGATTTGATTCTTGTCTTAATGCAAATAATGACTTGTCAAGCTACTGAACAGATGGCAAAAAAATATTTGATTCCGCTACATCTATTCTTCAGAGCATTTAGCGGGTGGACAACACCCCATGGCAATGGAGACACAAATAATATACAGTTGCTTCTTAGCCCCTCACCATACTCTATTGCTATTACGCTAACCGATCTGAAGCTTAGATGTGGTGCGTTCGAATACCGTTATAACATAGGATGTACATTTTTGTTGTCTTTCGTAAAATTGTTCGATTTGTTTTTGAAACTGAAAAGAGTTTTTAAGCCGTTCTTGTTATTTATAAAAAAATTCCACATATGTAGTAAATAAATAAATGAATTCCACTACCCCTATTAATGATGGATAAAACAGTCAGAATAGTTTGATATATCTGAGTTTAGTATCTTTAAAACACTTTAATTAATCATTTGAAGTCATGATTCGTGTCTCTTTTCACCTTGTTATAATTGAGTAATTAAATTAGAATGAGAAATAATAAACAGTCATCTAACTTGCCGTCATCTAACAGTCAATGCTCATCTAACAGTTATTAGCAGACATCCAACTATAATAACGGAAATAATAAACAGTCATCTATAAGCCATTTAAATGAGTCATTGAAATGTAAGCAGATTATTACCATTCTGTTTGGTAAGAGGTATTAGCATCAAAAGGTTCAAATTAATAAATAAATATAATAAAATGAGTGACAGTTTTGAAAAACAGTCTGAACAATTTCTGAAGAACAGTAATCTTTATACGATAGAGCATGGCATAAAAAATCTTTTTTTTTTTTTTTTTTTTTTTTTTTTTTTTTTTTTTTTTTTACTTTTCAGCTAAATGCATGGTTATAAGAAATATAATTTCAGAAACTTTAAAGGAAACGTGTTTTCCTTCGCCAGAAATGTCTTTACGATACAAGTACGATAGTTATGCCATAAAATTTTTCATTGCATTCATATTTTTCATCGTTTCTCATCGTACCTGATCTCGAAAACAAAAGTAATTTAGACTGTTTCAAATTTTTATTTCCCATTAAAATATTAATAAAAGAATTCAATAAAGTGGAACAAAAGAGAAACATTGAGAAAATAATACTATTGCAAGCTTTCCAAATAAAAAAGTATTTGGTGAGACCTAATTATTTTTTTATAAAACTATATACCCATATAAACTCAACATAATACTCAGAAATATTATACTCTTACAAAATAGCATTATAAGAATTCTATCCTAACAAAGAGGCTTTTTTTTTAATCATACAATAATTACCATTATTACTCATAAGAATTGTATAATTAGCATGACTGTAAAGTATGACTTGCATCAAAATCTTAATGCAATGTCAGCTTACTTTGAAATAAAAATAAATAAACTTTATAGCCTGAACTAAATAGTTCATTAACCATTTATAGTTTCTCAATAGACCTTGAATTCGGAAATCTTTAGAACTGAATGTTTGTATAACATTGTTACACTGTCGTTGAGGGTTTTTTAATGATACATTTCTCATACAAACATTTCAACAGTCACCTAGAAACATTTCATTTTTTTTACATATTGTACTTTTATTCACTCCCGTCAAAACCGGCGAAAAACGTTTTCGCGGTACGGGCGATTCTGAAAACAACACCCTTAATTCGATTTTGCACACAATTATAAAATTCGTTAATCCAAAGATAATTTCATGCAAAAAAAATAACGCTAATTTATTATTATTTTTTAATTTAATAATAATCATAATAATTGTGAGGTACACAAATTTTTACATACTTTTAAGGAATGTAATTTTACATAGCAAAATATAAAATTTGAGCGACGTCGGTCGAATAGTTCATTTGAAATCGAATTTTTAATCTATGTTTCTTTAAATAAATTCAATTTCTGAAAAAAAAACAGTGAAGGCGGCCAATTATTGAAAAATAATGAAGGGACATATCGTTAAAAATATCACTAATTGACATTTTTCTATCTTTGATTAAAAAGTAAAATGCTCCGATTGCTTACCTAAATTACAAAGCGATGTTATTTTTTTTTTTTTTTTTAAATCCTACTTGATTTTACAAAACCAACATCACATAACACACTAAATTGAAAATAATGAATCTAAATGAAAAAGAGACCTAACTCCACATGATCATTTGCTAAGCTCACTTCTTCTGCTTTTTTCTTGTAAAACATTTTTAGGAATATTGGCGGAGAGCTGAAAAAAAAATTTTTTCAATGAAAACTATTAACCATCAAGAAAGTTAATCTAAGAATATATAATTAAAAAATAAAAATCTATTAATATATTCTTCAAAGAAATAATATTTTAAAGAAAAAGTAGGAAATCAATGATTTAGGGAACATTAAATCTGGGTCTCGTTCGGCGCTCTGGGAGATTGCCCACCCCTTCCACCGGCCCTGAATCCCGTGGCACAGTGGTACTTAACATTGTTAGCCACGCTTGATTATTTTTTTTTTTCTTATCTATTTCAGATGTTTGCTATTCATTATTACACTTGCATTCATTATTAGTTTTACATTCATTATTACTTTTGCATTCATATCATTACTCCTATCTCATTACTTTTTTTTTCTTCGGATAATGTGCGACACTCATTTATAATAAATCATGATTTCGCTCACTTTAGAGAAAAAGGCTCATAACAGTAAGTAATAATATTCAGGTTGATCAAGTTATCCCTCGGATACACTCTAAGGAGCGTAAATACATATGGGCTGATTGTAATAAGCCTAAAAATATGAGGCTGAATTACTGGAGACTTTTCCAATTAACGTAGCGTATTACAAAATGTTATTATTTCCAGTTAGCTTACGACCTGTATATATAACATTAATTTAGTATGTATATTTTCTGCTTTGGAACCTGAAAATATAAATCGAAGGTGATGAAAATAAAAAAAATATGTACAGGGTGCGGCAAAATAAAACCCAGACAAATTATTTTTAATGTAACTTTATAACAAATTAATAAATTGACCAAATATAAGAAATGATAATAAGGTTAGACTTTCACTAATAAATTAATTTAATTGGTTTGAAAGTGGCCAACATTTTCAACGATGCAGAACTGCAAGCGCTTATTGAAATTTTCATTCCCTTTTTCTTGTGTACAACGATTGTGTGCAGATTTCACACTGTCCTTTTCCTTACTTAAACAACTCTAAAATGAAAGATATTTTGCTTAACATTGTAAAAAGGCCAAAAAATGATATGTGAACTAGGAGATATAATATAATTAAAGTGGTAGACAAAAATAAAGGAACACACGAATTAAAAAGGAATTAGTTTTTAAGATCAATAACTCTGTCCGAGACCTCAACGCCCGGTATATATAGATATATACATCACGAAAAAGAAAGAGAGATTAACGAAGAAAATTAAGAAAAAAAAATAATAATAATAATATTAATAATAAGTTTTATTAACTGCGCAAAAGCTTTAAGTATATAGAACTCATAAAATAAGTAAAAAATATAGAGAAAACATTAAAGAGATTTTTTTTTCGCGTTTTCTTTCAATTTTTGACTTTATGTACACATATATAGATATTGTTATATAAATACAATTTTTTTTAAACAAGACCTGTGTAAGCAAGACAAAATGTCACTAAGACAAAACCTATTTCTGTAAAAGTTTTAGAAATTCTTCAAGCTGCAGATGTCTTCTCCCAGAAATATGCTACATACGACGCTTAAACTAGACGAACAGAAATACGCCTTTTTTATGTTTCAATCATTAAATAAATGCATTTAAGAAGTATACAATGATTGGAAATGTATTAAATGAAAAATTCTTTTATAATAAAAAGCGTCATAAAATAGAAGCAAAAACAACTCTAACAAGTAAGAAAAACTTTTTGGAAGGGTAACTTGAAAAAAGTTTTCAGAAAATAATCCATTGTAGAGGGAGAAAGAAATAGATAGGTGCTCTTGAAAAGTGGATTAAAAGAGATTTTGAAAGACGGGAGCATCTGACTTTTCTTAGACACCTAATAAGATTTAACCTGAGGAATTAATTTTTATATACTTGTATTGTATTTCTATGAGAAAACATACAATTTCGCACTCACCCATATATATATATATATATATATATATATATATATATATATATATATATATATATATAGAGAGAGAGAGAGAGAGAGAGAGAGAGAGATTTTACAAGCTATATACTATATAAATATATGTTTAATGGACTATTTAACTAAGGTTACAAAATTTTATTTCTCTCACGCTTTAAAGTCAAAATGCAAAATGTCCTCCTGAAATTACATGGGAATTAGGGATTAAATTTGACAAGATAAACTGATACGAAGGAAAATGAAATGCTGAAGATACAAATTTTATAAACAATAAGGATAATTATTGTTTGTGTAAAAACACTTCTGCTGGTAATGACTTTATTTTCAATTTTATTAGTGTTGCTGCAGTATTGTTTTTAATTTATATGTTTATTATAATATTCTTTGATTAAAAAACCGATATATTTTAACAATACCTATTTTTACATAATAAACGTTCTGAAATTAATCCCATAACTTTTTCTGCAAATTATAAACAAATCCTATAATCAAAAGTATAATTTCCAACTGTGCACTGCATTTCCAATTATCTAATTATCTTAATATTATTGTAGAATATATTTTCAAAAAAAACGTTTTTCAGTTTGGATTTATTACTATATGTTATAGTAATTTACTAGTTAATTGCAGGATATTCAATATTAAATGATTTATTCGCTATATATTAATATTAATTAGGAACAGTAAGGATAAATAATCACTTGAAATATGTATAGATCTGAATGCATTCCTTTTTTATTCCTATAAATATAAAGAGTTTAGAAAAATGAAATTTTCTAAATAGGATTTGTTTTAGTAATTTACCAGCGGATAACATGATTTTCAATAATAATGTACTAATTATTAAATGAAAACTGGGGGTATGAAGGGGCTGAATACAACCTCTTTTTTATCATATATTAATAAAGAATTTTTTTAAAAAAACGAAAAGTTTCTGGGTAGGATTTTATAGTAATTTTCCAGTGAATTTTGTTCATTATAAAAATTTATTAATTATTAGTGAAAACATTAGAAATAAAGAAGCATATAATTATTGCAAATATATGTAGAACTAAATGCAATCCTCTTTCTAGCAGTTTGAAAAAACTTATATTTTTAAAGATTTTTAAGAAATGAAAAGTGTGTAGTCAAAATTTCTCAGCTGATGACACGACATGCAATAATAATATACAAAATCTTTTTTGAAACTTGGGACATTAAAAAGTAAATAATCATTTCAAATAAATGTCGATCCGAATGCATTCCCTTTTAATTATCTATACATAAAATATTTGTAAAAAAAAAGGAAATTAATATTTTTCGAAAAGGAATGCTACTCAATTTTCTCACCTTTTTCAAAAATCGATGGTAACCATGACAACCCCTCCCAACAATGCCTCCTCTGACACATACTCCCCTTAACCACCTGCAAACTCATTCTTTTGTGAAACAAAATTCAATTATTACATTTTAAATAAAAATATCTTCTTTCTTCATCCCCAAAAGTAGGCTTTAAAAAATTGGAAGAAAAAAAAGTTTTCAAATTATTTTGCCTTTTTTAGATGCCATAAGAGTAAAATATGTCGGATTTTACTAACCGTTTCAAACTTTTTTTTTTTGCGAATGAATTCATCATACGACTTGTTGCAGATCTCTTTTTGAAACAAAGAAGCTAAATTTCAAAATTCGTATTCTAAGTTTATTGCTTTAATAATTTAAACCTCTTTCATATAACTACTATATTCGATACAAAAGACATCTGCAAAATGTTATAACTTAGCTTTGCATTATTTCAAAGAAAGTTTGCATTAATTATACATGCATGTTTAGTAGTTTGAATAAAAATGTTTCATATAAAAATTTTATTACTAGATACATTTTTTTTTGCTCTAACTAGTCTTAATGTTCTCCTCGTCCTAGTGTAATGCGTATTGTAATACAGTCCTGGCCATATTATTAAACCCACTATAGGATTCGATGTAAAGTTATAATTATCAGTTGATACTATACAGCTGTATTTTTCTTACTCGGATGAAACCGATTTGCATTTGTTTGCGCTCCTGTAACAATTGGTTAACATTTTAATGCAATACGTTAAGAATAAATACAAATAGGAAGTTATATAAGTATATAAAAAAAATCTGAATAAAAACCTGTTACATGTATGTTTAGATATAAAAGTATTGCATATAAAGACGTGCAAATCATGCAATTATTAAAAAACTACAGTGCGTCTAATAACTTAATCTAATAATTATAATATACTAATATAATGCTTGATATAATAAATATTCCATATTTATATAATTTATCGTCTAATTTATCTTATCGTCAAATTTATATTACATATCGTCTAATTTAACCGACTGATACACTAACGTAAACAAGTGCAAACCGGTTTCAGTCACGCAAAAACAATAAAGCTGTATAGTATCACCTGATAATTAATATTTTACATAGAATCTTACAGTCCGTCTAATAATTTGGCCAGAGACCGTAATCTTGATCATTGCTTTTTACTGAGAAGAGCTTTTTTAAAAATAAAAAAAAATTGAGTGAATAAATTGTTATTTCAACTTCTGCTTTTAATCATTTCGTTTAAAAACCTGCTTACACTTTGTCTGTCAGACACTCTGCTTAAGGGTAAGAGATTGATAGTTAGAAAATTCCATATAATGTTCCGGACTTTTACTCAACTCTGTAGCTTTGTAAGTTTGAATCCAATCTCGAAGGCAAGAGAAGTCCTGGACCAATCATTGGGAGAAACTAATTGTCGTGGAGGACTTTTTGAGAGAACTAACACTCATATGTGTTACATCGAGAGGAAAACCGATGGATAGTTCGACGGCAAAGGGGTTCTAACCCATGATCCATCTACCATAATATTTCAAGTTAGCACTGTTTTCGGTGGCAGCCGAGAATAGAATTCGTATTAGCCTGAACCTGAATTCGAACCTGAGTCTCCTTATTGGGGGGTGAACGTTCTATCCCTTTCGCACTTGTCTTGGAGGAAAAAAACATGCATAAAAAATTACTTTTTTACTCTTAGTCTGTAGTTCAAAATATGTGTGCTATAGTCTATTCAGAGTTATCACCTTTCACAAAAACTGCTTTAACTTTAAAAATAAATGGAGTAAAAACAAAAGTAAAGTATTATTAGAAAATTTAAGTTGCAGGAATTTTAAATTTATAATAAATTCAATTTCAGAAATTTTGTCTAAAATCATGTTTTTGCTCTAGTCAGATTGTACCTTAAGTAGAAATCGTAATGCTAGAGGATTCTTTGAAAGCTAAAGGATTCTTATAGAACTTATGGAGGTGTAAAAAAAATGTTTCTATCCGCTTTCGAATTGAACTTTGATCTTTGACAGGTGATTCAAAAGGAGTCATGCAGTTTTAAAATTTTCGGATGAATTGCATTATTCAAGATGCGTGTGAAAGCCTGCTATCATTTCATCAGAAATTTTTGTTTTGTTTTAAATATGCAAAGTCGTTTTCTCGAAAAAGACACATTCATTTGAAACTTTGCAAAAAATATAATTTGTAAAGTAAAAAAAATTCATTACGCTCAGACGAATAAAATGATCACAGATTTCCTAAGTCAGTAAAAAAGCTTGGATTTTTGTTAAAGAAATTATTATTATTATTAACAAAATATGCAAGGTATGAATTTGAGAGATTTTTGATAATGAGAGATTTTGGGGGAAACGTCCCTTATAAATATAAATTTGCCCTTCAAAAATTTAAACAATTTTGATACACAGAAATCAGTTATAAACTAACGTTATGTCTTCTTCTCAAATCAAAACTTAGTAAGTCCTGACCTAAATAAGAAAAGCCTGCCTCCACATTTTACAGTAGTATAATAATATCCTGATTTTCTAAAAAACAACACAAATTGTTATAAATTGCTGCAATTTTTTTATAATAATTTTGCTTCAAGTAAAAATTTCATGCTCGGTAATGAAAGTTACAAAAATTGCTAGAATTCTCAGAGTTAATACTCTAAGATGAACTGGCACATCCACATCACTCCTTAATACCTCTCCTTCAAATGTCTGACCTTAAAATCATTGTAGAAAATAAAGTATAAGAAGCCATCTACACTAGCAGTCGTTACTTAATATTTAAGCAAGGAATCGAAATATAACGAATTAATACTGAGGAAGACTTGAATAAAAACACTTAAACCTTAAATACTTGGATGAAGCACAAATAAATTGAAAAGCAGATAAATTTTTTTACTAGAAACACCTCCAAGTACCATTGGGCAATCAAATTGGTTTTGAATGTTTTCCTCCTATCTTCTTCAGTAGTGATTCAACAGTTTCTGATAGCGATTTTGTTTTTTCCTAGCTTAATATTTATTTGTGTATAATTCTTAATATGTGCATTTTTTAACTTCATTTTTTTCACGTATTTTAAAAATTTATATTATGTATTATAATTACATTACGGATTATACATATTTAAGGGAATCAAAAACTTTTTTTTTATACACTGATGTTGAGACTGAGAATACTTAAAGTTTTCATAATAACGATAGCGTCTTGAAAAGTAAAAATATTGCAACTAAAATGTTTTTGAACTAATTTTAGCAGCACAATTAGGCCAAGAACAGCGATTTTATTTGCTTGTTTATTTATTTCAGTTTTGTCCAAACTTTAGTTTTTGTAACAGGAAGTATATTTTTATGGCAACAAATGAAAGGTATTCACATACACTTCAAAAGTCATACAGACAAAAATATTTAGCAGAAAACATATAACCCGCAAAGATAGCTTCAATTTTTTTTTCTTTTGCAAATAAATTATTTTTCTAAAAACTTCTATGTTTGACTTTAGAAAATGAACTTCATCATGCACGGAGAAAAAAAAAATTCTGGTAAAAACACCGTACTGCATAGTAAAAATATTTGTGGGGGAAAAAAATCATATTTAAACCAAAATATACGGTCTTCAAACCATTGATTTGGTAATTATCCCGGTCATGTAATAATGGTTTACCGGAAATTCTGTTTTTCAAAATTATAGTTCTTATTTCAACTTTAGTTACAAATACAGAACAGAAAAGTAAACTTAACAGAAAAAATGGTTTTCATACTATGCTCTTAGACATTATCAAATTTTACCATATTCACCAAATTTTATCACATATTAACCATATTTTATTGTTAATTTCTATAAAGTCATTACCAAAGCGCTTTGATAAGAATTTCCGAGATTTTTGGTCTTACCGTAGAATCAGAGATCTAGTAAATTTTGCCATATTCTGGTAGTTTGGACCATACTTATTTCTTCAAAGTTGCAAACGGAATAAATATTCAAGACAGATTTATAACAGAGGACAAATTTTTTATTACGCATTTAGCCCTTACCAGTTCCCCGAAAAAAGTTATTTCTAGGTGACTAATGCAAGCTAAATACACAGTAAAAAAGTTTTTCTCTACAATGTTTATAAACGTCATAAATCTTTGCCTGTTTGTAGCCAGGAAGACATTTTTACTGTCAAAAATTACATTTATATGGAAAAAAACGCACTAAATGAAAAAAAAGGTCCCGTTGAAGCTTTCTGTGAGTCTAAATACATTGTTAAAAGTTCTTGTTGGGAGTGGGGCAATAGTTTTGAAGGCATTGTAATTAACTTCTTATAGACGACAAAGATAAATCGTTTCCGAAAGTGAAAATCTAAATTTCTTGGACGGCTAACATAATTCAGAAATTTGCATTTCGGAGTAACTAATGTAGGTGAAATACAGTCAAAAACATTTATGTTGAATAAAGTATTCTTTAAATGTTGATCAATATCAGTAATGTTTCTTCAGTTTGTTAGGATGAAAACAATTTTCTTCAGCAAAAAACTAAATGAATTAAAACTATTAGAAAAATGATTTAACAAAATTGAGTTTAAAAAACGGGGGAAAAAAGTGAAAACAAAAGATGTGAGTAAAAGAGAATCTTAAAACAACTTTTTGAAAAATTCGTAGTTTCATCATAAAAAATTAATCGGTATAAATGAAACAGTGGATTAAAAATACTTTTAAATTTCTTTAAATGAAGAGAGATCTCGAAGGAATTTTTTTTAATAAATAATGAAATTATAAAGCTTTTTAAAAACTGAAAAATGTTAGTTCAAAGATGCCCTGAAGATCAAGGATGACCTGAAGGACACCTTTGATAGTTTTCATTAAAAACTATGCTTTGAGATATGCATAGCATTACTAAAGCAAACAATAAACACCAAATCATCAAAATTATTTAATGTTAAAGTTATTTACTAATTAAATTAAACAAATTTATTAACAATTAAGTTATAGTAATAGGTAATAGTAATTGGAGCAGCACATCGCTCTCTTCCAGTTATCCCTAATTGAGAGAATTTTCTTTCATCTTCAAAATTCTCTTTATTGACCAGTTGTATCTTTTTTTGTACAAAATTTACTAAAATTAAACTATCGATATTGCTTAAAGCAAAAAATGGAAAATTCTTGTTTTTTTTTTATAGCTTTCTTTCAATGATATGCTTGAATGCTCTCTCTTTCGTAGAACTAAACTATTATGTCGTTTCAAAAAATCTTTTCATTCATTCTACTACAGCTTTATTTTGGTGACGTGTCAGTTGTTTGAAACATTCAATTCTGTTCAATTTCCAGATTACACTGTTTGAAATTTTCATGTAAAAATTACGGTAAAAGTACCGGCAGCAGTCTGTCCATCCAGTTAACCGTTAAGTTTAAGGTAAAGAGCATTTTTTACCTTTACGATTTTGAAACCGTTTACAACTAGTATTGTTAAAAAACCATGACAAAGCTATGCAATTTCTTAACCATTTACAACTAGCAATGGTTTCAAACCCGTAAAAAAGAAACTTAACTGGATATAGGGCTTTTCGTTAGGTAATGGGCATTGGAGTTAAGTTGTGATTAAGTTATGTCTTATCAAATGAACAGTGGAATGTTGCTTAATTAGTTTATCTGGTTTCTTTAACCTAACGTAAGAGATAGTAAATACTACGCTTTTTGTGCTATGAAGCTGCTACTTATGCCCGAGTGAGAATATCGTATTCTAGTAGTCCACGGTCATATATTGGGGAGTGCAGACCATTGGAAACTTTTCATGTATTGAAGGCTATGGAGGAAATTTTATGGTGTTAGCAGTGGTATGCAAACCCCCGTTCTGTCGGTCATGAGATTGCCAGATTAGCCCTCTCAGCTATAACATGCACCCCGCTGCAAGGAACAAAAGAATTTCATTGGGTGGCTTTGTTAGTGAAATAAAATTCTGGTTGTTTAACCGTAGTACATGAAAGCAGTTATTAAACGGTTTTTCTCACAGTTAACAGTTTGAATAGCATCTTATTTATGATTATTTGACTGTTTTGTTTGAATATGGTCAAATAACAATTAGATAAATTGCTATTTAACCATTTTTTCTACGAAATTTCTAATGGTGTTGTACATAATTTTTAACATAATTCTCCTTTGAATAATTTAGAATTATTCTACAAACAAATCTGCCCCACTACTGTCGTGAATGTAGGAAGAAGAATTAATTTTATATATATCGTCAGGGTCACACCATTTTGGTTCTTTATTACCTGATATAATAATGATGTTAATTTGACTCCTTATGAATTAGTTTCACGCTTTAGTGATATTTTGGGCTCTAGTACAGTTTTAATATAATGTTTTCCTCATAACTTCTTCTTTTCACTTAGGACTATTTTACTTAAGTTTCGTCTCTTGTCCCTTTGCTACCTGCAATAAAATATAAAGTTAAATGTTTTTGAAAATGGTTTTGATTTATGCTTAAAAGTTAGTTAAAGATTTAAAATTTTTTAATTAGTTAGACTTAGACACATTCTGAAGTCTACATATTTTATTGGGTCAAAAAAGTTTAGTTCCATCAAGAACAATTTTATTATAGATAAGTATTTTTATAAAATGAATAAAATATTTAAAAACTACAACTTTCACTTCAACAGTGATTTAAAGCAATAATGTTAAATTAGTTTGAGCAGTTGAGAACCAAAATCATAACTTACAATTTCATTTTTATAACTTTATATGCAAGAGTTTCAAACAATGCTTACCTTGCTCAGAATGCAGTACTGAAAACTTCACTTAACTTCATGCTTCAGGTGAATACTTAGATGCCTTCACCTGCATCTAACCAATGTAATTAATTTCAAAAATAAAATTTAAAAAGCTTCCCCCCATTTATTTGAAATTCTGTTAAAAGATGGTTTCTTGCATCTTTTTAAATGTATACCAATAATTATTATGTTAGGTTATCTGTGAAATTGCAAATACAAGCGGCTATGAACTTTGAATTTTTAGTAAGCAAAACCAAAAACTTTTATCAAAAATCAGAAAGTCATAGTACCTTTTAAACAATTTAACTTTAGTTATTTCAGAAAAATGGCATTCATAACTTCCTTTCCAAAACCACAGTAAAAACAAATTAAAAACTAATTTCAATATAAATTGACTATCATAAAAATCAGTTCAACGTAAACCATATTATCAGTACCTCAAACCATAATACTTTGCGAATTTTCTACAATCTTATTAAGATATTAAATTGAACAATATTCCCTTATAAGTTGAATCATTGTATTATGGAATCAAGTTTGAGATATTATTGTTTATACGTTTCATTATATGTTACAACTTAGTACAATATAAAGGTTTCTGCAAATTTAAACGATACTGTGTTCAACACGCTCCTATAGTATAGATTCAGAAACCAATCTTACAAAATGTCCGTAACTTTATATATTGGCAATGCACAAATTCAGAAATCTATTTTACAAAATATTCATAACTTTATATGAAGACAGCGCATTGATTCAGAAACTTATTTTACAAAATGTCCATAACTCTGCATAAAGGTAGAGTATAAATTCAGAAACCTATTATACAAAATGCCCATATAACTTTATAAAAAGAAAGTTTATGAAATCAGAAACCTATTTTACAAAATGTCCATAAATTTATGTAAATATTAAATTCTGATATGTATCATTCTTACACGATGATAAACACAAATATCAAGTATTTTCATTCATGTAATACAAACTTTGATGTGGTAATGAAGTTTCAGACTCGGTTCAGAATAATATTTAGAAAATTAAATTTTTACCAATGACAGGAAATCTTCAGTAATTTTTTTTTCCTGTCCGGT
This sequence comes from Parasteatoda tepidariorum, assembly GCF_982258835.1. NCBI lineage: Eukaryota > Metazoa > Arthropoda > Arachnida > Araneae > Theridiidae > Parasteatoda > Parasteatoda tepidariorum. The sequence continues at coordinate 84,456,776 of NC_141765.1, forward strand.
TTTCAAGCAGTTCACCTACCATGTTAATACACATTTAAATACCTTTTAGAAAAGCAATTATTATTCAAAATATGTTTGTTCAAACAACCATTAATTAGGAAAATTTTAATTAACTTCAAAGTCTTGAAATGTTTACTTAATTTATTATCTTCAAATTTTCAGCTTCATAAATATATTTATTCTTAATAGATATGAATGATTACTTTGTAAGAAAGGAGAGAATATGGAGGAGGTATCTTTTAGAGAAGTTTGTAATTAAAAAAAAAAAAAAGAAAACACCGCAGAGGAATAGATCCAAAAAAAGTAAGGAAAAAATATCGCCAAGGGGGAAAAAAAAGATTGCAGCCAAAGTTCTAAACACCTATTTGTTTACTTTCATTGCAAAAGTTATAACTTTCAGGTCTCCATTAAGTTAATGTTCAAAGTTTAAGAATTTATCCAAGTCATCTTTTTATCCTCTACATATACACAGTAATTAAGCTTATCGGTGTACGCATGACTACCCAAGTGTAGGCCGCCCCTTAGGGCGTGCATTAAGCCACCAAACGGTTGAGCTTATCGCTGTGATTCACTCAGCATTGGAGAGCCCCAAAACTATATTTTTCTTTTTTTCATTTAAAGTTTATCTTTAGCGTTTGTTTCTCTTATCGACAAAATATTCTAAGAAAGGACAACTTGGTACAAAAAGGTCCCTATGGAAATAAAGAGAATGTAATGTTTGTTTTTAGATCAACTCACAATAATCACTTATTTTGAAGCATTTTCTTTATAGATTATTGCTGAATGTCATAAATCACCTTTGAAAATTGTAAAAAAAAAGAACATTTTCCATTTTAACTAATCATTAAGGTAACAATAGGCTTTAAAAAATAGTTTTTATACGCATACACCTAATAGCTTTTATACGCGTTACCAAATGTATCTAGTTACAAAAAAGTACATTTTGTACACATAAAAAATACCTAATGTATCCACTTACAAAGACAATATTAAAGAGGTTTTTATATATACAAAGTACCTAATGTATCTAGTTATAAAATAAATATTGAAAAAAGTTTTGTATACATAAAAAATACTTAGTGTATCTAGTTACAAAGAAAAGGAAAAATTTTATATTTATACAAAATACCTAATGTATCTAGTTACAAAAAGTATAGAAAAATTAATGATATATTATCAACAATACATTTCCTTTTTAATCCATAAAATAAAATGTATGTAATGTTAAATGATGGAAATTTTCAAAAAGTGTTGGTAATTTAGTAATAATAATAGTAAATAATAATAATTTAGTAGTAATCATCAAATAGTTAAGATTATGTTACTTCTTAATACAATACTGTAGTTCAACTTGAATGGAAACAAGTTTCAGTTAATGCTTTATTACAAATGCAGCAAATTTGAACCATATTAGGGCTCTAAGTACAGCTATTATGGTTCAACGTTGAATTTGTTTTATTACCCAAGTGTAGGTACAGTGTACAAGTGTACAAAATTTTAAAAATAATTTCAATTTTTAAAAAAATATTTAATTATAAATAAGATTTAGAACCAATGTTACTTGCGTGAAAGCATTTCACAAATATCTTTTTACACTCATAAAAATATAAATCTTACATTTTTAGAAATTTCACATGAAAAAATGTTTTTAAACAATTTACATTAAAAATAATCAATGTACACGGTGGAAAATTAACGTTTAATACGGTGGGAAAATTAACTTTCAAGAAACTCTTAGGAAATTATGTTTCAAATAATTTCTCGTTAGAATTTCAATTCAGATAATGAACTGATATTATAAAAATTCTTCTAAAATGCAGAATATACAGGAAATTTTGAATATTGCTCAAAGCAACAGAGATTTTATTCAAATTTTCTAATTTATATTTTAATATTAGCCCTTTCAAACGCAAATATTTAAGTTTCCGCTTAAGGAGAAAATTCTTAAATTAATGTTACTGTTTACGCTTATGAAATAACGTAAATATAATCTTTTAACAGATATTATAAAAATATATATTAAGAGTAATCATGACGAATCACTCTGAATGTCTCAGCAAAAATTAATATTTAAGAAAATCGTAAGTTTCTTGACGGAATGCGGGGAAATTCAGATTCAATTATGCTGAAACAGAAAACATAAATTTGAAAACGAAATTCAGATTCGGACTATCATATTCGGATTGTTGAATTATCAGATTCAGATTTTCGGGATGTCGGAATCATAACGTTATTTTTTCAGATTTAAATTGTTGAATTGTTGAAATTATAGAATTATATTATAATTCTGAAATTGGATAAAAGTTCACATATATTTAAGTGTAATATGAGCTATTTTAATCTAAAAAGATTAGTTTTAAATTAAAATGATTAAATGTATACTTTTATATACATTTTTTATTATTTATATGCTTTAATTTCATCATTACAAATGTTGGAAAATAAATTTTTCTTATTATATTTCTTAATTAAGGAATCTACTTTATAATTTTAAACCCAATAGCTAGTTTCTCTGAAATGAGTTTTAATAGTGATCAAAATTAGGAAATCACTTCGCTAACTCAATCCCAATACCGAGATACTCTGAAGGAAATTTCAACAAGGATCCGAATTTCTGCCACAATTCATAAACTTGTACCAATTAGCTAGATTTAGTGAAATGAACTTTAATAGGAATCCGAATTAGGAAAGCAATTCAAGAACCTAAAATAGTTTGATACTTAGAAATAAATAAATGCATAATGAATATTCTATAGGAATCCAAATTGAGGAAACAATTCACAATTTTCAATCACAAGAGAAATCAGGTCGTATCTAACTGACCGTTTTTAATATTTTTTTCTTACGCAACTGACTTCTTGGTAAATAGTTGATAAATTGTCAAATTTAAGTGGTCAGAGTAGTTGAAAAATGATTTGTGCCTGAGACTGAAAATATATCTCGGCATCTTACAAACATTATTACTAGTGTCGTTTCCAGGCGCAATGACCAGAACCAACTTTCTTCGATAAAATAACTGTTAAATTACTGTTTGAAATTATTAATTAAGGTTACGTATTAAGTTACTACATAAACCACAAAAATGTACTTTCTGTGAATAAACAGCCCTCGCAATGAATTTCAGATTTTCCCCGAGAATTAATACAAAATATTTTTTTTGTAACGTTAGAATCGCAAATAAATATTTAACAGTTTCCCCAATCATTTTCTTAAGAAAGGAGGGGAAGCTGATTTATCTGAGGATGAAGTTTAAATGCGGTTTTAGTCCACTAAACCTATAAATCTGTTTTTGATGATTTTAATCCCCCTTTTACTCTAATTCGATTTTGATAATGAAGTATGGGTTTGATAATGAAGCATTCCGATACCCGAATGGGTAGTTTATTTACATTCAGAAACAAAAAAATATTTAATCAAACAATACAGCTAAATAAAGCAGGATTTAGGGAGATTAAAAAGTATGTATAAGAATATGTGTCATGATTATCAACTAAAGTCGTGCTTTAATTGACTAAAATATGTATGAAAACTACGTTTTTCTATGAAATTGATCAACATAACTTAATATGAAATTAACTAAATTACCTATTGCTATAGAGTTTTAATAGAAAATTATCTGAAATATCTATTGCCTTGCTTTAATATTAAATATATTAAGATACCAATCGTTACCGTGTTTCATTATGAAATTGACTAAAATATCAGTCTTCACCTTGCTTTTACAGGAAATATACTAAATACGTATCGTTACTGTGTTTTGATATGTAATATACTAAAATATCGGTAGTTACTATGCGTTAATATAAAATTGACTAAAATATTCCATTAAAACTGATATTCTTTAGAGTCTTCTAAAAACAGAAAAGGCTAGCGATATGCCTCATATTTTCATTTATACTAATTTAGAGCTGATAGTAAGTTTTCATAGGCATATTGTTACCTCTTCTGTGACTAGCTCTCTTTTAACAGAACTATTCCTTTTTTTTAAAAAAATGAATAGTTAACACAAATAATTGAAATTAAAATTTAATTTTCAAAAACAATAAAGTTTTGTCTACCATAAAATATTAAATTATAACTATTTATAATTGGATCAGAAATCAAAGCAAATAAGATAACAAAAAGAGATATCCTTTTGGCGTAAGCAAACAAGTAGTACAACTTTTTCATATAATAGCTTTTTATATCTAGACACATTTTGTGGATGGATTTTAATAAGTTGATGAACCTATTTCTAATTTTAGGAGAATACGACTTAAATTTTAAAGTTTTTCTCTGGTATTTTTATTTTCTTGAATAATAAACAAATACCCAAGAACTTAATGAGGAAGAAAATTAAAATAAAATCTATGAATTCTACGAAAAAACTATGACATTTTAGCTAAAATTCGAAATTTGAAACTGAACTACGCAAGTACAAAAATTCTCACGATAACAAATTGTAGAAGACATTAAATTAAGGCAATTTTTGTTGTACTCTTTAGTTATAGATAAAGTTAGCTATTACAGTAATATATTTATTATTCGAAATGTTAGAAATGTATTTAGAAATTTTGAATAAAATTATTCAATTTTAAATATGTCTTAAAAAAATTTTATGAACATTTTCTTTAAAAATATTTAGAAATAAAGTAACGTTTTCCTTACATTTTCTTTAAGCATGCTTGTACATTTCCCGTTAAAAAGTAACGAAAATACAAGGAAAAAGTATTTCGAAGGTAAGGTAGTATACAAACAAAACTACGTACTTTTCATTTTTGGTTTTATTACTTGCAACGAAAGTAAAATTATTACCATTTATGCGGGTGGATCAAATACGTAATACATTCGGATCAAATACTTCTTTTATTACTTTTGTGAAGGAAATTTTCTCTATATTTTAATTTTTAATTGAAAAATTCGTTGAAAATTAAAAAAAGGTAACTTTAGAAAAGTTTAGAAAAATACAATTTTTTTCGTTAGTTTCGTATTTCAGTTAGTTTCGTTTTTTTCGTACTTTTTTCTAAAACCGAAATGAATGTGCAAGCAAAAAGACTAAATTTCAAACGTAACGAAGTACATGTAAAAGTACATACTTTTGCTACTTGTAACGAAAATAAAAGTATTTTTTATGTATGATGAAGGTGAGATGAGTTTGGTGTATTGAAAACACAGAACGCTAAAGTTTTGATAATGCGACATTGGAAAGTAATGAAGTATAAAATAGAAAAATGTCTATACTATCTTTTGAACCCATATTCCGAGCGACGAAACAATAACACTTTAGGAGAAGATAATTTTTTTTCCACCAGCATTTTCAATTTTTTTTTTCCTTCTTATGTGTAGGATCATTCGAGAGTACGTGGAAGGCAGAGAAAAACAAAAATTATATCCAAAAACATTCTTCTTGTATGGGTCACGTGAGAGAGGAAGTCATTCAAGATCAAGTCATTATGATGAATAATGTATTGCTGCTTTCTATTTAGAAATATGAGAATCATTGCAAAGAAAAGTAATAACAGTTTGCATTGGGAAAGTAAATGTGTTTCTTGGGTAATTTCTACATTTGAAATAACTTCCTCAAAAGTAATTTTTGTAGGGAAATACATTCCCTGGTAATATACCCCGGCTATTTTCCAATTGCTATCTTTCCTCCAAAGGATTGATTAGTTCTGAGCTATTAGAAATACACCGTTATAAATAAATATTGACAACAAGAATTTCAATTCTGAAGAGCTAAAAGGATTTCTCGGTCAGCCATATAGAATTCTTTTTTAAATTTAATCCTTTTTTGTAATTCTTCGAAAGATTTCTTTCTATCTAGATATCTTATTATCAATAAAAATATATCGGTCTTAACCAATTAAATCAATAAAATTCAACTATTTTACTATGTACTTTATAAATAACAAGAAAATTTTAATAAAATATTTATTGCAAAAAATAGCTAATTACTTAAATAAAATTATTATATTTATAATAAAAAATAATTAATCACTTAATTACTCATTTTTTCAATGTGATTGTTCACATTTAATTGTTAAAAATTATTCTCTTCTTAAAGATTGACATTATTAATTAATACTCTCTTTATTCAAAAGTATTTATTTCCTTTAAAAAAAATTTCTTTTAGCAGTTTTCTTTTAGCTATTTATAAATGAACTAGTAAAAAAATTACAAATAATGTTAAAAACAATAAAATTAATGTTAATAAATTCTACTTTTTTATCCTTTTTTGATCTTTATAATCCATAATGCTTAAAGTATTGAAAAACACATTATACAAGGCATTATACAAAGTTACTTTAGAAATAATAAACTGTAGTCTTTCTAATGTTTCCTAGTTTCTTTCCCCATTAAGCATACAAATTAAACTAAATAGTGTAAATATAATTTTTTTAAATAAAAAAGATTGCTTTTAATGTCACATTTAATTGATTTATACCAAAGCTTATTACTTTCATAAATTTGTGAATTTTGAAACTATTGAAAACACAAAGAATCCGAAAATTACACTATCATTGAATCACATTAACAAAATTTATCAATAAAAAAACAAATAGTTAGGAAAAATGCCTTTCAAAATAAATTCCATTTTTTTTAGAAGTTCATATTCTTTGAACTCTACATAATTTTATTTTTAAATATTACTTATTACAAGGCATTCGTTTTTGTATACATTGATTTTAAAAAAAAATTACTAAGGTATTCAAAATAAAATAAACCACTAAGTAAATTACTAGCATTTTTTATCATATAAATACGAATATAAAGGATAAAATAAGGGAAATAAATAAGAGAAATAAATAAAATAAAAGAAATATGCGTAAGATAATCAATAATTGTTTTAAAATATATTAACATATTTGGAATAACCATTTTTCTACTTAAACTATTTCAAATATGAATTTTTTATTGAAGCAACAAAAACTGTTAAAAAATAGATAAATATTTATTAAAACATTTTATTGATACCGTATGATGCAGAATTACATTCTTTATTCCTTTAAGTACTAAAATGATTACAGAATTTTGAATGTTTTAAACTCTCAAAATATAAAAAGTATGAAACTAAAAAATAAATAAAGTTATAAACCAAGCCTGTCTAAGCTTGAAGCATAATCCCATAAAATTCCTCAGAAAACAATTCTAATATAGTATTTATAATCCTTCATCTTTTGTCCTTCGAACGAATATTACTTTAAAAAGAGAAACAGTTATACGTTTTGTCAACCACTTCTAAATAAGACTTTAAAACTTATTAAGTTAAAATATTTTACTTAATTAGCATAGTTGATGATGTGTGATTTAATACTATTAACAGGTTATAAGGATCATCTTTAAATTTTTAAGAGACCTCTACCCTCACCGTATTGGATTATTTTAAATGTTTGATTTACCTTTTCTTGGATTTTTTTTTCCTTTTTTTTTTTGTCCTAAGGAAACTTTTGACGATATAGCAACTTTTTTACTTTTCGAAAATTTTAAGTTTGACAGAGCAATACCCTTCGATAAAAGTAGAAAACAAAGTGTTTTGTATATTAAATTAGGAAAAACAGCAAATGGGGCTAAATACTTTTTTTTGAACTTCTATGGATTTTTCATCAAACTTTAAAATCAATGGAGTCATGCAATTTATGGTTTTTGTTGCGATATGTGGTCATTTAAAACTACATATTTGACAGATCTAGGTTTTTTTTAATTTTATTTTGTTATAGTTTAAACTGATGAAAACCTATTTGGAGGATTCTAAAAAATTCTTTTATCGTTAATTGCTCAAAAAAAGATAATAATCAAACATTTAAAAACGGATAACTGTATACTATTCAACTACCTTTCAAAAGCTGCTAATTTTAGAATTTTTTCGTTTAAGTAGAGAAAATCTTTCGTATAAATAGAGAAGCAAAGAGACAAAATCTAAAAAATAGTGAAAGATTTATATCTCAAACTTTATTGAGTGACGGCCTTGTATTTTACCGAAAAGAGATACGCGACAATTCGTCGTAGGGAAATTCATCGGAGCGACAGTTCGGGGCGATTAATTGTATAGTAATTTTTTAACCTTAATAATTCTCTGAAACATTTAATAGTAGTTATTAATTATTTCCTTAGTTTTCCTTCATTTAATTCGAGTTTTTGTAACGATATTTATAGAATTAAAAAAAAAAACGAAAAACTTACTAAATTTAGCCACCCCATACGAAAATTAAAGACTAGTACAACAGGTACTATGAGTATTTCGTAGCGGAAATCGGGACTTTTTAGATGTTAAACCAGAAAAAGTTTCGAAAAACAACTTTTTGAAGAAAAAAATATATTCTAAAAAATGTTTGGTCTAAAGAACGACTACGGTAATATATAAATGATATAAGAGGCAAACTTTAAATTGAGCTAATTAAGCGCTGCAGGTAATAGATTAACTACGAAACACATGAAAAAATACAGTAAAAGCTCGATACGGCATATTATGATAAATCCCGTTTTACGTCAAATTTCTAAGTCACTTTCAAAATTCTAGCATTAAAGATACAAAATTGTATGTTTGTAACCAGTTAAAAATTACTAACCTTCCGGTATTGCGACTGAATTGTTATTAGGAAAATACATTTTCCTGATGTTTAAGTGAGCAATATTACACGAAAAAGATTTAAATGGAGGACATTTTTATCTATTTCTGGTATTAATAAAGAAAATCAAAAAAAAAAAAGAGCATCGTTTCCTCCTTACAATTTTAACCCATCATTTTAATAAAGTACGCACCACCGGGTAAGTTATCATCTTCCCGACAAAATAAAAATTTTGCTATTTGTAAAATTCTTGTCACTAAAATGCACCTTTTGTCTTTCATGCTCCCTTATTACCTTAAAATACAACTCACTATTAATTTTTTTTTAATGGCTGGCACTTGGAACTATTGTCCATTGGCCACAGAAAGTGCTAGAACTGCTAACTCTCTTTTCGTTACCCAGTGGGCACCTGTGGCGAAGCCACGGCTGTGGAGCAGCGTCACCCACGTCACACTACCACAACCCGTTTATAGGGCGGGTCACATTCACACATTCACACACAAAGGAGAAAGGACATAGAGCAAAGATAGAGAGAAAGAAACATCCATGCCTTGCCCGGGATTCGAACCCAGAACCTTTCTGATGCAAGGACAGTTCCCTGCCCCCTACACAGGCCGGTCGGCCTATTAAAATTAACATTCACTGTTATCAATGAAGTCCAAAGGTTTTTCATTATCTTAGAAAAATTAACTTCGATTTGGAAACTTGTTGTTCAAACATTTCTATTTTAAAAATTTCTGTCCTTTATAAAAAACAGAGCTACGTAATTCAGACTACAACATGTAGATAAAAACAGTTGACTCCCAATGTATAATTTAAATCAAAATAGTTATCCATTATAAAGGAAAAAGAGGTTCGTTATAACGGAGAGAAGCACTTTTTTATCTGGAAAAACACATTTATTTTTTAAGACTGATTCATATTTCTGACTTAAATTATAAGGAGTAGCCACGAAAATGTGTTCCAAATAGCGTTATTAAGAAAGTACTCGAGATTCTTAGTGCTAGAGATTCTTAGTTAATCTAGAACTATTTTAGCGAAACAAAAGATATTAATACAGAATATTAAAAAAGAATATCCTTTGTTTAAAAATTATAAATTTAATAATAATTTTTTGCCTCGTGTAAGGAAAACAAATTTTTACATTGGAAGATGATTCTTTCCTTATTCAAATCCTTTTTAAAAAATTTCAGAAAAATATTTCACTTAATTCCAAAATCGTTTAAAATTTTTTACCACATTCAAGTTGCACTTTGTCATAATATGAGGAGAATGGTATTATTTACCCATTTAGCGTTGTTTAGATTTACACTGTCAGAACTTCCGAGTAAAAAATTGTTAAATAACAATTTATCTAATTGTTATTTTACCACATTCAGAAAAAAAAACTGTTTATTAGCTGCTTTCACCCAATATGGTTAAGCGACCAGAATTTAATCACACCAAGTAAGCTCACCTAATGAAGTCACTCCTTGCCGCTGGGTACATATTATAGCCGAGAGGAGTAATCTCTCAATTTTGTAACCTACAGAACGGGGGTTCAAGTCCAGCTTTGACACCACAATATTTTCACCATTTCCTTCAACACGTGAAGAGTTTCCAGTGTTCCTAATTTGTGACCCAGGACTATTAGAATACGGTACTCTCATTCACGCATAGAACCATAAATTTGATTAACACAAAACGGTCTAGTATTTTTCAATTCTTACGATAGGTGAAACAGCCTGATAAACTATTTAAACCACATTCATTTGATGAATCACAATTCATACCTAATGAAAAGCCAAGCTCTAATGACCAGTTTAATTTCCTTTTCACAGTTTTGAAGCCATGCTTGTTGTAAATGGTTACAACACTATTAGAGTAAAAAATGCTTTTTACTGTAAACCTTATGGTTAATTGGATGGACAGACTGCTGCTGGTTATTTTATCGTAATTTTAGAATGGAAATTCTAACAGTATATTTTTGAAACACTTATAGATTATTAAATTTTTAACACTTTTTATTTATTTCCCAAGTTTCACACATCTTTTCACTATTATTTATAAACTGTTTTGGACACCCAGTGGTCGAAGCGTAATTTAAAAAATAAAATAATGATTGAAAAATTAGGATGATTATCATCGTTTTTTAAAAGAAATGAAGAATTTTAGCTACCACAACATGTTAACAATTTGATTAAAAATATCCAGTTCTAAAACTAAGAACGGTGTTATTTTTAAACTAAAGAGAAATGTAAAAAGGAGCCTTTCAAATGTCACGTCGACATCTTCTAGGCAATTTTAAACCCAATCTCATCAAAATAAGAAATTTACAAGCCCCTTCCATGCAAACATAGTTCCGCAGTGGACTGATAGTTAAGACACGGTTCTCAACAGAACACAGAAGTCAAGCATCACTGGCTGCGGTCAGTGTGCAGGTGGGTGATCACTCGGATCAGTCTGTGTAGGGACCGAAGGTGTGCGGTATCGGTCCTCGTTAAACTGTTCTACAGTAAAGCACTCGACTTCGCGTGCAGGTCATCGGGCTACCAAAGCAGGAGTGCCATCCCTTCTGCAGAGGATCAAAATTGCGATGGCATGTCCTTGGATCATCCTCAGGGATGTTTCCCAGACCGTCGCCAATAGCCCATTGTGCAGCTCTAGTGTGACGTAAATGAACTACAACAACAACAATGCAAACCTAAGAAATTTCTAATACTTTCTACTTTCATTATTTATTTATTTTTTATTTTTTTACTTTTACTTTGACTGTATTAATCTAATTTTAGTAACAAATTCAAATAAATAATGTAACTTTATGTGCGTTTTAATTAATTTTATAAAATTTTGAGTAGAATATTTTTGGGGAATTTCTTGTTTTCCACCGGGGAATTTCTTGTTTTGTCTCGACCTTTAATACTTATTAAAAAAAAATTCAACTTTTTTCCTACCCAAATTTAACTTCAAGATAGTTCATTAGTGCAAAAGTTTGATTTTGAGCAAAATTTTCAAATTTGTTAAAAATTTTGAATCCCTGAATTTCTAATAATACTTTACTTTTGTTTATATTCCAGTTATTCATAAAGTTATAGCAATTTTTGTGTAAGGTGATAACAATGGTTAGACTAGTGATTTTAAGTCTTTAAATGAGTTTATCAGTTTTTTTTCCACAAAAATTACATGAGATATCGTGTTTAAGGTGCTGTAAAGCACCTTAAACACGATATCTCATGTAATTTTTAAAATAATAGTCTACAATTTTCCATGAGTGTTTATGATTATAGCGCACATATTTTGAACTACAGCCAAGAGAAAAAGTAGTATTTGTTTTTTATGCTTTTTTTTTTTTTTTTTTTTTTTTGCAAAGACAAGTGCGAAAATTTCAGAAATTAGATTTTTTTTAACTACGTTGATCCCTAACTCAGTAGTATATGCACTTGCGTTCTAGATGATTGTCTAAAACATAGTTCATAGCCTTCTAAATAAAATCCTAGAAGGATTTTTTGTTTGGGGAGATAAAAAAAATTTTACAGTGTTTAGCGTATGTGCAAAAAAATGCCTTATTTTTACCTAAAAATGGCCGTTTAAAAAAAAAAATTTATAATAATTTTGGTGCTAGTTTTATAAGTTTGTAGCATAATAAAACATATAGACCAATTTCTTAAAATTTTATATTAATATTTAAAAAAAGCTGTCAAAACTAGTCGGATACCTTAATTACAAATATGTAACCTTCCAAACTTAAAATTTTTTTAACTTACACTAAGGGGATTTTAGTGTCTTACTCTTATTTTTCAGCCCAACAAATAAATCTTAAAATCCTTTGTTTCATTAGAATGACATTAAATATTTAGTAAGTGTAAGAGTCCAGTAAAATTAGACTTTCGAAAAAACTAATGTGCAAGATATTTTTACACGGAAAGCTTTGTCAATTTCAAATATGTCTTCATAAATGATACCTAAAAACCCTCCTCGATGTGCTCTCCCCCCTTTTTTTTTAGGCAAATTAGGGTGACTTGAGAGGAGAACTGAATTTTTTCCAGAAAGGCATTATTTCTGACGTATTTTTTTCTTTTTATATTAAATTGAATGAAACTAATATTGAGAGTATCTGACGGATAGTTTAGATGGTGAAGAATTTTATGTAGAAAAAGTACAAGTTTGTACTTGTACATATTTACGTAACTGACATAACAAGTGAGGCATTGTTTCCAATGTATCGAATATTGTATGAGGCATTGTTTCCAATGTATAGTTGAATCGAATACTATACATAAGTCAATAGAACATTTCAACATTTAGAAATTACTTCTTTGGAAATGTACTTATGTACACTTTTTACATTGATATATAAGAGCTATATGATCATGTATGGTATAGTTTTTCATATAATTTTTTATGCTGAATTGATTGAGATAAAACAGGAATTGATCAGATAAATAGTTAATAATTCATAAGGGTTTTGGGTACAAAAAGTACAATTTTGTATTTATACTTATATACGCATTTAACGATCCTCAACAGACAAGTAGGGTATTGTTTGCGATATATTTTCTTTTTGTTTAATCGAATTAAAGCAAACACAAATTGAATTGAATAATATTTTTAAAAAATGCAATAATTTATTTTATACGAGTAAAAGTACTACTTTTTAAATTGTACTTATTATGAAGAAATTCCTCATAATTCCAAAACTATTTATTCTATCGCCTTGAATTTTAACTCATTCATTGAATGAGTTAAAATAGAAAGAGGAAAAATAGCATAGAAAATAGCAAGAAATAGCATAGCATAGAAGAATAGAATAGAATAGAATAGAATAGAATAGAATAGAATAGAAATAGCATAGAAAATTACATGAATGTACGTTGCGTGTTCAGATAGCCTCTAAATAGCAATGCAAAAAGTGTACAAAAGTGTACATATGACAATAGAAGTATTTTTCACACTTAAAGCACTTTTAAACTGATTTTAAGACTGACTCTTGTACAGACTCATTCGATTAAACATAAAAAAACTGCATAGGAAACGATGCCTCACTTGTTTTGATAGCAATATCCTATGTGGAAATAGGTACGAAATCAAATTTGAACTTTCGTTATATAAAACACATGTAACTTCTAAACTGTTAGTCTAATAATCTCGTAATTGGTTTCATTCATATCAACGTAAAAAAATAAATTGGAAAGCATGCCTAACTTGCCTGTTTGGAAGAAATTTAATTACCCTCCTCAAATTACCCCCGTTTCCTCAAAAAAGGAAGCGAAGAGAAGGGGAGTTTTCAGGTTTATAATGACATAGCAAAGCTTTCAAAATACTTTTGGTGTTTTATTTCTCTAATTAAGGTCTGGTCAAATCGGTCATCGAAACCGCCAGAAATTGCTCTAAAGACGAATTGTCCTTGCAATAAATTGCGCCCACAGCAAATTGTGCTCGCGCCGAATTGTGCACACAACGAATCGTGCCTACGACGACTTGCCATTGCGACGAGTTGGTCCCACCAAGATTTGTCGCTACGAAGAATGATGCTCACGCCGGGTTGCCCCAGAAGAAATTGTGCACGACCGTTGAAGGATGTTGCCGAGCGGAATTAATATCCAACATCAGTTTAATTGGGAAACTTGAAAAAAAGAGGATTATGAGAATATATAGAATTTTCCTGCTCTGCCTTCATCCCTTCAACGATCGTGTTCGGTTGAGAGCAAAGAGGCATCTTAAGACTTTTCTTGGAAGGCTCTGTTGTGCAAACTGACGAATTCTTGGCTAATAACAAACTACAAGCATGATTATCTTGAATATTCACGACTTTTAGGTTTTGATCATCTTTAACCAGTGCTCTCTACATTGTAAAAACTATGATGCAATACCTACTCGAATATGGTGTTGAAAATTATTGTGTGAATGAATACTTTACTTGAAATCCATACCGAATCGAGCATTGATACACACTTTAAATGGTGCATCTAAGAAATGCAAGTATTGAGAGATCTTACACCAAGCTCGGATGCCTTTGACCTATTCATGAATTACATGTTGGAAACTATCGGACGGCAACGGTAGTTTGTTTACAAACCGAGTACGAAAAGGTGAAAATTAGTCTCGCGCGGTCTTGAACATTCCACAGAAACAGAAGACAAAAGAAAACTGTTCTAAAAGGTATTCATATCTTTAAATTTATAATAAAGATAATTGCGCTCAAATAAGAAGATTTAAATAAATCTCTTAATTGCATTAAATAATTTTATATAATTTCTTTTCTCTTCAGTTTTGTTAATCCTATTTCAAAATCATATTAATTCCGGAAATTCCGTTACTTCATATGTTCATTTATTCTTATATTTATTTATTTGCTTACTTATTTCAAATAATAAAAATGCCATCAAGGTCAAAAATCATATTTAAATAGCGCATTCGTAATAAAAACAACTATTTTTATAACTGCTGCTATTCAAAATGGTACCAAACGTATATTTAAATAGCCTATTCGTAATAAAAACAACTATTTTTATAACTGCTGCTATTCAAAATGGTACCAAACGTTTAATTTTTACAACGATTAAGTTCAGTTTATTAAAATTTTGCAATAAGTAATCCAAAACTTTGGTAACGGCCTTACAAAATGTCATAATAACAATGTTTTCTGTTCTCAAAATGTAGGTACTGCAGTGACTGGTCTTACTTAAAGAATGGTCACTTTGACTTCGAATTCAAAATCAAACAAAAAAAAATTGTTCTTTAAAAAAAAAATTGATCATTATTAAATACACCTTCTTATCATCTAAAAGTTAGGAACATAGCAAAAGAATGTTTTGTTACCCCCTGAGGCTAGTAACGGATCTGGTCAAAACTGATAAGAGACCCCATTTCAAGCATCGCACCTGGACAGAACTCTTTTTGCGGGGAAAAAATGTTCAAAACGGAAACATTTTTAGCGAAAAAAAAAAGTTTTTTTGAAATGAAAGGAACATTCTTTTGAAGATAGGCAACCTATAATATTGAAGGAGCTATAAGTTTTGAAAATAGCAAACAATGCGAGTATGAGGGCGTAGAGATAGCAAAGCATCTGTATCCAAACATGCATTCTACAACAATAAGTTTTCAATACGTATCATATTTCTTCTGTCTCTCGTATTTTCTGTAAGAAACAATTACCGTAGAATATTTTGCTACTTTGAAAGCGAAAAAACACCGATTTTATAAATGATCTCATAAGAGTCTCTTTTTAAGGATGATTCTGAAAATGCACCATAAGCTGGAAGAAATTATTTTCTTTGACAGACACCAATTGTGTTTCTCTCTCTTTTTTTAACAACGGCGGCACATATCAATCGAATGCAGCCATTTTTGTCATGAGACAGATTTTCCCTAGTGTCCAGAAGAAATAAATTTAATTATTTAGGAAATATTTTGCATGCGGTCAACATATACGTAAATAGGATAATAAACATGAGTTTTTGAATTCTTATATAGTTTGAGATTTTAATAAATTTTAGATATTTTGCGTGGCTATTCTACTTTTTTTATTTTAAATAAAACAAACATTTTCAGACTGAAATCTAGTAAGTAATTTTTTCATTGAAGAGACGCATTTATTGTAAAAATTATTTTTTATTGAAAAACTATGATTATCAATAGGTTATAGAGAAAATAAACCGTAACATCATACCATAATAATTTTAACTCAAATGTGTTTCTGCAATTAGAAACGATGGAAGTACTAAAATATGTCATTGAGTTAAAGTTACAACGAATATTCTAAAGTAATAATTACGCTTTTGAAAAAGTACAACTAACGCAATCTATATAATTTAATTCATTAATAGGAACATCAATCATCTTTCAATATATCAGTCTTCATGTCTTTAAAATGATGGTTCAAAGTTTGTTTGCTTGTTTTTTCGAAATTTCTGACGAATTAGATTGCATTGAATGGCACAAAAAACGGAGTTATGAATATTTCTTACTCAACTATGCGTACTCAAGCATCCCACAGTGTTGTAAACAATGTTAATCTACTGTGTTAATCACGCAGTGTTAATCACATAGTGTTATAAACAAACTTTGATGGAAAAAAAACAAAAAAACAATGAAGATATCTGGTACTAGCGTACCTTCTGTCATAGAATCTGACCATAATTACGTAAGCCTATGTAAGTGGGTTCCTAAAAATAACTTTCTGCTTCGCAACTTTAAACAAAACTCAAAAGACAAGGAATCTCGGGATTCGAGTAACAGGAGAAGCTCAACTTCGTAAATTAAAGACGTTTGAGAGCGACTAAATTGCATTCGCGTTAGAAAAAATGTAGGAAAAAAACCACGAAATCCTCTAACAGTTGACAATAACATACTAAACTATATAACACTTTAATTGGTGTAAGCCGGTATCATTATACGAATTAAAAAAAGAATATAAATTGCTTGCGTTACATGTAAGCACTCTAATCCTTACGTTATCCTAATATTCAGATAAGCCACTAAAAACTATTCAATGAAACACCTTCATTCCTTAAAATTTCAATCCACAGTTAAAAATTCATATTTTTTAATGTCTTACTTTTGAAGTTTATATACTTCATTTTTATACTTCATTTTGACTGAAAATTATTTGAACTATCCATTTAAAACAAGCGGGACAAAACAGACATTTTCATAACTCAAAATTACATATCTTTAAAAGATTATTATTTAAACATCCTTTATTTTTAAGTATGCAGATTTATTATTATTTTGTTATCTATTATTTCTTTTCAGAATATTTATTTATAAAAACCGATTCTTCGAAAACCCAGACATTTTCAGTAAAAACACGTTTCCATCACTGATACAAATATATTTTAAATTTAAAATATTCTAATATAACTTAAAAATTTCAATATAACTCTTAAAAACTGATGGATTACAAATTAAATACAACTTACAAAATGAATATGATAACTCTAACTGAACATATTATATTATAAGTGTTCACAATATTTTATTTTATAAAATACAGATTTATCTGTAATTGTTTTTTACCAAAAAATCATTTCTTTTATAATATCGAATAAAATAAATGAATTTAAATATTGAAAATATGTATTAAAATACAATATATATGTTGAAACTAATTCATAAACTAGCTCTTTGTAAATGTAGTTATCGTATCAGGCTGATTGCATCTATTCAGCCTAGCATAAGCACAATATACAAGTGGTTCGAAACAGTTATACTAGTTGCGATATAGATTCGGTAATTGAGATATACTCATTGATTCTCTTAATAAATGTGACCTTTTTATTCTGGACACAGCACAAAATACATGTTTAAGAATATTTGATTCTTTTCTTATGAAAATTATTCTTTCTTTAAAGAGTAAACTAACAAATCCAAATAAAATACTAATTCATTTGCCTAAACCACATAGTATAATTTTAAAAATTAGTCCTTAGAAAATATAGAGAATATAATTCGGAGATTCGGAGTCGTCTAATTTGTTCAAATAAGGCTTTTTATGGTTTAAAACGTTTTTTCAAATCATCTCTTTTATCAAAAAATACAAAACTTTTACTCTATAAAACATTAATTAGGCCAATACTTACCTATGGCTCTGGGACCTGGAACCTAACTCTAGCTGGTGAAAATAAAATTGCCATTTTTGAGAGAAAAGTTTTGAGGGCCATCCTTGGTGGGATAAAAATAAATAATTCCTGGAGAAGACGATATAATACTGAACTGTATAAAATCTACAGAGAGCCAGATATTGTGAAATTCATTAAAATAAATCGAATGAACTGGGCAGCTCACATGTTCAGAAGGAATGATGACTCAAATTTAAAGAAAATCCTATTACACAAACCCCTAACGAACAGGAAAAGAGGTAGACCCAGGCTGAGATGGCTGGATTTAGTTGAGACTGATTTCCTTACTCTAAAGGAGAAAAACTGGCGAACAAGTGTCAAAAGTAGAGAGAAGTGGATTCGAATTCAAAGGAAGGCACTGGCCCACCCTGGGCTGTCTAGCCAGATATGATGATGATGATGAAAATATAGTAAACAGCATATAGTCAACAGTTGTTTTTACAAGTTGCTTTTTCAAATTCATAATATTGTTCTTAAAGTCACTTTATAACAATATATATTTTTTAAAAAACCACTTTATCTTTTAGTGACGTCAGCACTGTGATCGGTGCGAGCCGGGTGTGGAATTCGTATCAACCAGGAATTCGAACCCGCGTCGCTTCATTGAAGGGTGAGCACTATATCCCCTGAGCCACCACGGTTCATGAGCTCATTGTAACAAAACTTAAAAGTGTCAGACTGGACAGAAAAGGAGACTCTGGTACATTGCAAAATACGCATACTAAATTCTTCATTCTACGCATACTAGATTCTCCAGTTCTCAGATTCTAAAATATACTAGATTTTCCAGTTATCCTACAACTTGTATATTTCTGATACATTTGCGCATTTTCTTAGAGAACATAAATTTGTATACTGAAGTACTCTGTAAATAATTGTTGTTGTTTAATAGCAAAAGTTGTTGGCCCCGTGACTGCTAGCAGGTGTAAAATGTACAGCAAGGTTGCTGTCTTAAATATTACAGCAAACCGCTGTAAAATTGACAAGAAAGTTGCTAATTTAAACATTACATCAAACTGGTGTTGGTGCTTTCGTCTCGCCTTCCTTACTAGCGATTCTACAGATTTCGATAGATAAAATTCTTATTTACAACGCTACAATCAGTGTAGGCTTTGGAAAATTTGTTTAAAAATTAATAACGAACGAAAATCGTCCGGCATTTACAAAAAAAAAGCTACGAAAAAATTTCACTACCTAATATTTTCCACTTTTAATGAACTCACACTTTTAAACTCGGTTGCCATAATAATTCGAAATAGAGCCGTGGTGGCTCAGGAGATAGAGCGTTCGCCTTCCAATGAGGTGAACCGGGTTCGAATTCCAGCGATGACTGGTCGATCCGAATTCCGCATCCGGCTCTGCACCAAACACAGTGCTGGCATAAAAATATCCTCAGCGGTAAACGGATCATGAGATAGAGTTCTCTTGCCGTTAGGCTAACCGTGGGAGGTTTGTGTGGTTTTCCTCTCCATGTAAAGCAAATGCGGGTTAGTTCCATCAAAAAATCCTCCACGAAGACAACTTTCACCCAATACTTCATCCAGAAGTTTCAATGTCTTCTGGATCGGGTTCAAAATTTCAAGTCTACGGAGTTGAACATTAGTAGTCGTAAACCCGAAAATAGGATCCACTGTTCAATGACTGTTATAAAATAAGATAAAAATAACTCGAAATAAAGAGAATAATACAGGAGAAGTATGGTGTTTAATATTTTTACTTTTTCAATAATATATCTAAAAAATTTGTTACAATTTTCTTTAATTCGACTATCCGTTATATTTGCCATTCCGGAGCTTAGCATTTCCCGACAATGCCAGGAAATTGGGGGACTACTTAAGCAATACAATTTAGTGTGGAATATTTCAGCTACTTTGTAATGTTAAGATTTGCTACGACAAAAAGAGCTACTTATTGGAAGTAATTTATGCTTAAAGAGTTTAACTAACGAGACATAGTCATTAAAAATTAAACTTATGTTTATGAAACAAATAACGATAACAAATATTTTTCGCTGTCATTGAACATCAAATATGATAAGATATATATAGTTTGTTCACCAGGAGTTGGCACTTGGCTCCACCTTCATTACGTGGTATCCGACGATACTATTTCACTATTTTTGGGAGAAGGATGTGAACAATCCTGAACAAGGTTGCTATTTGGCGATCGTATGGCAAAAATACTTATTTCGCAAGCTTTATGCGCATTTTTTAACATTAAATATTTCATAAATTTGATGATATTTCTCTCTTTGGCTTAAATAGTTTGTCCTTTTTGAGAAAATTTGCTGGGAAAACAGCAGTTTTTAAGTTTAAAAAAATAATTAATTAGCTCAAATAATGAAGAGTATAATAGCAGATGATAAAGCGAAGTAAGTGACTGAAAAACAATTCACTGTTTGCGTTTGGCGCGCATTAAGGGTTGTCTCAATTTTAAGCACGGAGATGTTTCTCCTCTTACTCCCGCGGTGAGATGAACTCTGCGTCCGAGGAGTTGGAGCCAACTCACAGTGAACGAACTATATCTAGTACCTTATACGTAATATTATTAAATGCAAATTATTAAGAATTGTGCAACTTATTATAACATAAAATCAATAAAATAAATGCATATAATAGAAAGATAAATATTTTCTAATAATATTGCACACACGCATAAATAATATTCGAATTAAATGTACTGTACACATTTTTACTTTAATCGCATTATTTGCTTTCAGCAAAGAATTTTAGTCCTTTTGAAAGTGAAATGTTTTAATTAAGAAAATATAAGTACTTAATTCTACTCATTTAGCATTAAAAAAATTATGGATAAAAAAAAACTTACTCGTCAATCTGCACAATTAATAAATCTACTCTTCTTAAGTACGCTTTCCTTGTGGCACTATTCAAATAACAGATGTTCTTTTTTATGTTTCCCAGCTTTATAAATCAAATTTTGCTTCAAAATCATCAGCTTCAACAGAATTCAATTGATTTTCAAACTGCACTCCTTTCATATCATAAAAGTTGATAAATATTATGTAAAAATTACAAGTTAACCATGCCGAATGTTTTAGAATCAATCGAAAATGGCGGCAAAAGACTTCAGTCTGCTGTAATCGCTTCGATTCGTTACATGGCACAGACTAAAAACAACCGATATCACAGTAAACGTGCTTGTATTTATTGTTACAAAACCGGTGCCATTAAAAATATTTCAGAAGTTGAATAAAAATTAAAACAATTCTTTATGGAAAATTCTTATTAACTGTTTTTAAAAATAATCTTTCACTAATTGTTGTTGCTTTTCCCGGGATGTGGAGAGTAGGGGTCAAAGAAAATTTTGCAGGAGGTGGAAAAATTTGCTCAATTTTTATCTAACTTCAACAGGGCTTTTAACTAACTTCAACTAGTATAAAATCTTGTTACTTAAAAGAGAAAAGAAAAATTTTTGATTTTAAGAAAATTATTTAGCCAAATATTCATACAAGCAAAAATATTTCTCTTATAACTTATTGAATAATTGACATATAAATGAATTATTGCTATAAATAAATGCGAGTAGATAAAACAAGCTTGACAGGATCTTCATACTTATTTTATTTGCCGAGTGCACATTTTATTTATTAACTATAACAATATTTATATGATTGAAAACTACGGACTACTTTTTATCATTTCAATAAATTTTTTGATTTTTTTTGTTGTTATTATTATATTCTATGCATTGTGTATGCGATATTTGAGTATGAATTTTTGATGGAAGCTTTACCTTTTTACGGTTTAAAATTTTATTACAAGCTATTTTTCATTATTTCAATTTTATTACTTTTCAGAATTTCAGAATCATATTACTACATTTCTATTGTGTTTAATGATGGGTGGCTATGATGCGGATAGTAAGCATTATAAGATACTGATAAAAAATACTCTCTTTTTTTTATCTTATCAAGCTATAAAAAGTGCAGCTTCGACTATAAATAAATAAACAATATACGCAATAAATTGTAAGTAGTAAATAATAATTTTTATTTGACATTTATTTAGTAAAAGTTATATATTCAAATTTTATTTTATTATTATTTGAGTTTATGATTATCTAAGTTCAACTCCGTAGCTTTGTAATTTTGAACCGAATTTAGAAGGGAAGAGAACTCCTGGATTAAGTATTGGGACAAATTAGCCCTTCCTCGTGGAGGACATTTTGATGGTACTCACGCGCATTTGTGTTACGCAGAGAGGAGAAGCACGAAAACCTCCCATGGCTACCTCGATGACCATTAGATTCTACCTCATTTACGTCAGCATTGTGGTCAGTGCGAGCTGGAAGCAGAATTCGTATTGACCAGTCATCAATGGGATTTGAACTCGGGTCATCTCATCAGGAAGCAACCACTCCATCCCCTGAGCCATCGTGACTGTGCGAAAATGCATTGTTGGAGGAAATGCAGATCAAAATAATTGACAAAGAGGTAATATTATCAGAATTATTAATCAGTTAACAACTATAAAGCACTAATTACTGAGCTACTCCATAACCTTGTAATTTTAATCTTCTAATTTTAAGCCCAACCCAGAAGACGAGGGAACTCTTGTAATAAGCATTTAATTTTAAAACCGTCAGCCGACCCAAATCTGAGTTCACGACTACCAAAGTTCAACTCCGTAACTTTTAAACTTTGAAGTCAATCCAAAAGACAAGGGAGCTTATGCATCAGTACTCCCAGAGGTATTGACTTGTTATCGGAACTTGGTGAACTTTGTGACCCCGAGAAATTTAACGAACACCAGTCACGATAAGATAAGATATAGGGCCTTCTTCGGCCAAAGGATTCTTCGGTCTGCTGGATTCAAACTCCTGTTCTCACGAACATGAGTCCAACACCCTACCCACCAGACTATCCCAGCCCTGGGATTAAGCATAGAATTGGAACCGACGAGCTTACAGGGAGATTTTTTTGATAGAACTAACCCACATTTGCGTTAAATGGAGAAGAAAACTTCCAACGGTTAGCCAAACAGCAAATGGACTTTCTTTTTTTTCTTTTTCTTTTCTTCCAGACGTGGACACGTACCTAGGTTTGCAAAACCCTTAACCGTATAGTCCACGTCTGGACGACAGTCTAGCTCGCACAAAACGCGGCACATAAGTAAACCATTACAAAATTCATAACTGCACCACAATTACAAAGCACAATTGCGCAATACAGATGACAATAATGCGTATCACATTAGTTAAATTTATAAAAAGAAAAAAATTGAAGCAAAGAGAACAATAAATGAAGCGAATTTTGTTATATACATAATAATTGAAAAAAAAGAAGCAAAAAGAAAACAAATAAAGAAAATGTAAACGAGGACGAAATGTATAATGAAGGACAAAATCAAAAACTGTTAAACACTTTCAAGATTACTTAAAAAGTCAGGTTTAATTAAAATTTTAATAAGGAGTCGTTTTCTGCTAGAAAATTCATTACGTTAATTAATTTAGAGTTTAATATTTTATTTGTAAGAAAGTTTTTTTGCCAAATATGTAAATTATTAATGTTTGAAAGTCGTGTATGCCATGATATTGTGTAAAGACAAGTTGATAAGTAATGCTCTGGTGTACCTGGTTGACCACAGGTACAAAGGTTTGTATCCGAGATATGAAGGTAATGAAAGAAAGAAAGAAAAGGGCCGTGACCTGTTAGGAACCAGATGACTTGTTTAATTGGAATTGAATTAAAGTAGTTGACATTATTGATGATGTTAAACAGACGTCTTCCTCTATCGGAATTATTCCATTGGTTTTGTCAATTACTAGATAAAGATTTTTTAAGAGATTGTTTTAGGTGTGAAACAGGGAGAGGAATGGAATAATTTTTAATGTTCTGTGTTGCTTTTTTGGCCAATTCGTCCGCTCTCTCATTACCTTCTTTATTGTTATGCGCTTTAATCCAAGAGATTTGAATCGCGGTGTCCATTAGTGCATGTTGAATGTCTTTGGTTAAGAGGTTAGTTGATCCTGCGTCTTTAATTGATGTTATTGATGCTTTAGAGTCTGACCAGATCGTGTAATTTATTTGTCTGTTAAAGTTTGAGTTATTTTTGATGTGTTTTACATATTCTAATATTGCCAATTGTTCGGCCTGAAAAATAGAGTTGTTAATATCCAATGTGAAGGTTTGTGAATGAGCATTGTTAAGAAATGCGAATGCAGCGCCTGTTTCAGTTTTGGAACCGTCTGTGAAGAAGTTGGTATCTATTCTAAAGTCGTAGTTACCTTGCTCAGTTAAAGAGATTTTGTTTTTATATAAGAAGGGTGATAAATTGGCACTTTTAATTTATTTTCATAGTTCTGATGATTATAACTTATCTGATGGAAGAATGCATTTTTTTTAATATGAGTTAATGTTGTTGAGCATGACAAGAGCATAATCTGGTCTGGAAGGGGGGAAATATTTGTTAAAACATGAAGAGCTGCCGTGGGGGTAGAGTGGTATGCCCTGGTCATATTCAAAAGGAATTTGCGTTGAATCGAAATTAAGGTTCTAGATATCCGGGGTAAGATATTTTTTGCCCAAATATTGCAACCGTGTGCTAGAGAGGGGACTATTACTGTGTTATAAATAAGTTTTCTTGCTTTTTGATTTATTCTCCACGATTTATTATTGATTTTGTAAAGAGCAAAGGAACTCTAACTCATGATCCGTTTACCACTGATAATATTTTACGTCAGCACTGTGGTGAATGCGAGTCGAGAGTAGAATTCGTATCTAGCAGCCATCGCTAGGATTCGAACCTGGATTCCTGGGATTCGGACTTATCTGAGCCACTGAGGCTTGATATATTCTAATAAAGTGCATTAAAATAGAATTTTTTTAATAGTTAGAAGCCAGCAGGTTTAACGATAAAAATCATTATTTTCCAAATCTATCGCAGCCATGCCACGAATAAAGTTCGGCTATTGTGAGTGTAGGCAGTAACTATGCCTGTTTATATAACTATCACATTTGGGCATGGCCCTAGTCAGAATTTGATTTCGAGGGAGATTTAAAGTCATGCATCCATTTAATGTAATTAAATAATTCGTAAGTAACATGATAGTAATTTATAATAGGATTATATAATAAGATAACATAAATATTAAGGTTATATATCGTCCTCCCAAATTCTTTTTACCCATGATACATATTTACAACCTCCGTCTTAAAAAAAAAAAATAAGAGCAATATTTTTATTCCCTTGAAAAGTTGCTAGTTGAAATTCTTTATGCCAGTTTTACTAATTTGCATATGTCGCCCAAGATTCTTTGCTCAAATTTCAAATGACTCACCCATTATTTTATGATTATTAGCAACTCGACATTTTGATATAACTAAGACCTGAGGGAGTACTTATTAAAATTATAAAAATCTAACAATGTTTCAAATTTAAAAGGGAGTTCAAGTCAACTTAAATTAATATTTAAATTTTGATACATAAAATATCCTTATTAGAAAAATAATGCAAAAATATTTAACGGAATTTTCTTTTCAAACTTTTAAATAAGTTATTATTTTAAAAATGCATATACATTCATTTTATCCAAAAGAATTTTTTTACGAAAAACTTCGCTGTTTTGCGAGGAGCACTCCATCTTTCAACCTTTGACTACATATATTCAGGGTAAAAAAGTCTTCTGATATGATTGAACAATAACAGACAAGAGAGGCAGTATTAATTTGAAATTTTTTTAGTGGATGGGAGTTTGTATTGTTCTTGGTCAAAACTAGAATACCATGGTAAAGCAACTTTAATGAGCAATCTTTTATATTTCAGATTAAATCAGAGTTTCTCAACCAAATCGTGGAGACAAATCAGAGTAATTGAAAGTAATGCACACATTTTAGCATGACTCAAAACAAAAACACATATTTTAAGGAAATTACAGTATAAAGTAGTGTTGCATTATTGGTTTGTCTGCCAGTATGCTTCAGTGGTTAAGGTTCTGAGTTGTGAAGAACTATGGTTCGATTCCCAACCGCGTCTTGAAGCTTATTCAGCATCAGATCGATGACCTGCTTTATT